>NC_081176.1:10118005-10397117 GCF_012432095.1 Onychostoma macrolepis | reverse complement strand
GGGGTTAATATTTCACACTTGTTTTCTTTCTTTTGGTCTCCTTGCCAAGAAGCAAAACTGGCTTGTATCCAATGGCATGGAGTTTCTCAAGCTGCAATGACAACATTGTGTATTTGCTGTTTAAAGTAATAGAAAAACAACAGCAAAAAAAAAACTATGCATATTAGTTATTGAGAATATATAACATTATTGATGAATGCATACAGGTTAAAGCGATTCAGAATTTTTACTTTATGGTGAGTTTAGCTTTTGTATTATAACAACCACTGTACAATTGGGCAGTGACAATCTACAGATTTATTCAAAATAAGAACCTTTGTGATTATATGGCCAAATGGGTGAATGCTTCACACATTCATTTACAGCTGACAAGAGCTTTAAATACTAGTAGAATGAATGCAGTCCATTTGTCATCCCCTTGATAAGAAAGTTTGATTATTATATGTGAACCTGGATCACAAAACCAGTCTTAATTCGCTGGGGTATATTTGTAGCAATAGCCAACAATACACTGTATGGGTCAAAATGATAAATTTTTCTTTTATGCCAAAAATCATTAGGATATTAATAAAGATCATGTTCCATGAAGATATTTAGTGAATTTCCTACCGTAAATATATCAAAACTTAATTTTTGATCAGTAATATGCATTGCTAAGAACTTCATTTGGACAACTTTAAAGGTGATTTTCTCAATATTTAGATTTTTTTGCACCCTCAGATTCCAGATTTTCAAATAGTTGTATCTCGGCCAAATATAGTCAGATCCTAACAAACCATACATCAATGAAAAGATCATTTATTCAGCTTTCAGATGATGTATAAATCACTTATGACTGGTTTTGTGGTCCAGGGTCACATATTGCACCTGTGATTCTGTCATAATGCACACCTCTGTTTTTTAGGAATTCAGAATTACCAACTATCACTTATATTTGCTGTGTGTTTGTTGAGGTAGATAATTTAGGACTGTGATGTGTTAAGGCTAAGATGTGATTATTTAAGGGTTTTACCACTGAAATAAAAACAGTACATTAAATGACATTCTTGCAAAATCCAATTTTCATCTGCCTTCAAAGCTGATAGTTAAATTGTACTTTTAAATTTGTGTTGATAAAACATATAAAACAATAATAATAATAATAATGCCTTTCTGACCTTGCACTGGCATGAGATCACTTAATCACAAATGGTACCACTGAATGTATCCCGACAGAAATTCTACATACCATGACAATTGCTTCATCCTTGATGGATGCAATGTTGTGGTTCTTCTTATGACCAACCACCCATTCCTCTCGCTTCTCATCAAATCTCTGAAGCTTCTTCTTGAGTCGCTGCTTCAGAGGCTGCTCCTTTTTACAATTCAAGCAGATCTTCTGTGCGCAAAATAAAATACCCTGACAAAAGGGACAAATCTTTTTTGTAGACCCCCCTGGCATTGCAAGAGGTAGAGATAGATAGATAGATAGATAGATAGATAGATGGATAGATTAGATAAATAGATAGATAGATGGATAGATAGATAGATAGATAGATGGATAGATGGATAGATAGATAAATAGATGGATAGATAGACAGATAGATAGATAGATGGATAGAGATAGAGGTTGGCTCTTAAAAGTGCCTTTGGGTTCGGTAAATCAGGTGTATCAATGTTTGGACAGGTGACTCGTTTGACAGGATCTGCAAGAGAGAACAGAAAATGTTAATTATGTAGTGTAGAGTATAGAGTAGAGTAGAGTACCCCAATAGTGAGACGTTCCCATTTTCTTATAAATACAATACAAATTCAAGATTTTCCAATTTCCTGTATGACAGCTAAAAGGCATGTAACATGCGTCTGGGGTTCCTCATCCCAGATTTAAAGGAAACTTTATGTGCAGTAACTTTAGCAAAAGTTATATTGTTATTACTGACACATTACAGTGAAGTTGTGGGTGAACCTTGATGATCGAGAGAAAATGTCATCGTCTAGAGCTCACACAATAATGCAGTGCTCCATGCTAAGTTACTCTTCAGCTGATATAACTTAAACTACACTTAGCTTTTACTAGTAATCATTACTAGTATGATTATTATTATTTATTTTTTTGTTCATTTAGTTGTTTATGTCATATTCTTTGTTTTTGTAGGTCCCCCTGTAATGGTTCTTTTGATTTCTCCCAACTTCACTAACTAATTATATCTACACCTGTTAATTATACACACACTCTGAGGAAGGCTAAAGGCCCAAATGCATCAAATGCAATAGTGTTTCTATTAATAGTGATGATGGACAACAAGTGAATAAAGGCTTTTTAACTTTTTTGGACCGGAAGAAGTGCCTTGGATTTCTTTATATTAATAGAGTTAGCTTATATTGAAGTTAGCTAGCCCCGTTTAGCAAGCCTAATTTCACAAGTGGTTTATTATTATTATTATTATTATTTATTGTTTTCGCTGATAAGGAGTAAACCATTGGTCGGGTTTTAATTGTTGCTCTAACATTTAAACCATGTGAGTTTAATGGCAAAGAAAGGCACCAATTACAACATTTAAACAAAACGTGATCATTAGTAATGAGCTCGTGACTTACCTGGACAGAAGACCCGCGGGCGCGGCCTGGATCCGGAGGCGGAGGATCATGGGTAATGCTGACAGAAATGACAAATGTAATCTTTTTCCACATTTTTATCAGAGAATAAGGCAGAAAATATATTTTATAAGTTCTATACTGTAATAAATGTGTGTGTCCCTAATTAACGCAGTCTCGTATATTTGTATAAATCTTTTGAAAAATTATGAAATGTTTTTAATACGACGGAAACTGTATTTACGGTGATCACAGTTTAATAAAAACATTGTACGTTAGGCCTGTTAATTGCAATGATTTAATTTCCACGGTCATTCAAAGCGAGCAAAGAACACAACGGAGCTTTTAGAAACTCCGAATCAGTTGAACCATTGCGTCGCAAAATGATTCACTGTTTCAAGCGCTCAGTTGAACTGATTCACTGTTTCAAGCGCTCCAGTTGAACTGATTCACTGTTTCGAACCGCTCCAGTTGAACTGATTCACTGTTTGAAGCGCTCCAGTTGAACTGATTCACTGTTTCGAACCGCCCAGTTGAACTGATTCACTGTTTCAAGCGCTCCAGTTGAACTGATTCACTGTTTCGAAGCGCTCCAGTTGAACTGATTCACCGTTTCGAACATAGACATAATATACGTAGACGCCTCATGACATGCTGGAACGTAACCCAGCGTCGCCGCCATATTGCTTGGGTCTCCTCACTCTACGCTAGCACCGGAGTCAACGGAGAGCGAGCAATTTATGCCCGTATTTTGTGCAGTTTACTGTTGCAATAACCCGCGCAGATACCAGATCGCGTGGGATTACCTTTCACAATTAAGATTGAACAATAATTTTGGTTATTTTACCATTTATAATATTATGTCATCGTAACTAACGTTACTTACGTGTAACATTATTACAGCAGGAACTGGTACTCTCTCTCATTATCTCTTGCTGTTTTTTTTCTTTCTGTTCTTCAACTTTCAGACGATGTGTTCTTACTCGGGGACATCATTTGCTTGTGTCATTAGTGGCCAGTGGCGCCTGCAGGTGTTCGGCTGGACGCACTGTGCGTACCCTGAGCGCTCAGACTGACCTGAGATTTGCCCTGCAATCATTTCAGCAGTAAATTATAGCCGTATTTCTATCGACTGAACCAGCCATGCCATATTAATAATGAACTTATCAGTCTTTTGCATGCCAAAGTCCATTTCTGCTTATAAACAGGTCAGGTTAGACTACCACAATTAATTTGTAGCCTATTTTATAAATGGGAATACAACGAAAGTCATGACAATGTTTTACATTCAAGCTACCCGTAAAATTTATAGTGAAAAGTTCTTTAAAATCATCTGGAATGCAATAAAGTAATTTTTACAGCTGTTTTTAAAGCATTTTGCTGCATGGATTAAAAAATAGGCTAATAAATAATTCACATATCATGTAGACAAAATTACGTTGCAGAAAACCCTTTAAATGTTAAGGAATTAAGAGCAGAGCAACGTAAAAATCAGAAAAAAATATAATCGGGCCTATTTTAGGCTTTTCCTTATTTTTATATTTCAGACGGTGATGAAAAATGACTCGTCATCTCCTCATTGAACGTGCCTTTAGAGAGAAATGCATCTTTACGGATTACATAATGAAAGAGTTTGTTTTCGATTTGAATTATTTCGTTTTAAAGTAGTAATTTAAAGCTTTATAGATATATTTATCATATTTGTGACTCATTTCGTTGAGTTCTTGTTGGAAGCGCTCCTATTCAAGACGAGACGGCAAGCCATCCTCTGTTTTCCTATTTATTTTAATAAAAGCGTTTTTTTTTTTATATTGTGAATGCACACAATGCAGACCCTTTACAGTTCTATAATGAATACAATAATGATAAAATTTACAATACAATAATGATGTATTACCTTTATGAACATTATGGCGTATTTTAAGTTGTTTCCACTATTATTTTAAGTTATTTTCTCATGTGTGTGTGTGTGTGTGTGTGTATTTGAGTGTGTGCGTGAGAGAGAGAGAGAGAAATAAATTCAAATGAACAATCAAACTTGTTTCTTTATTAAAATATAAAATTAATTCATTTATCAATATGCCATAGCCTACCATATGTCTTTGTTAAAGAGCATAATACAAAGTCTTTTAGCATGAAAGCATGTATTTTCAATGTGTGACAGTATCATAACTAAATATCTGCAGTTTGTAACAAACCAAACCGTGTGAAAATCCGGTAAAAATTCGGGGAGTTATGATTATTGTAGTTGGTGATACACATTCCTCAGTAGAAATGAATGCAGGAGGGGCGCATTGGAGACCCATCCAAGATGGCGGCCGCGCTGTACGTCAGCTCCAATAGGCAGCGCCAGTCTATGAGGCGTCTACGTATATTATGTCTATGGTTTCGAACCGCTCCAGTCGGATCGCGTATCATGAATCATTTGAATCAGATCAGATATGTGTGTATATTTGACTGCAAGGAACCACTGACGATGGTTTATAATAGCGAGTAGCTTACAGAATAAAGCAAGAAAAACAAGGATAAAATCTCCTGATTAAATGTTGAGTAATAGTGCTTGAATATTAAGAAAAGAAAAGAATAACAAATCAGAAAAAAATACAGCGTCTGGGGTACCCAGTGGCAAAAAGAAAAACGTGGTGGAGGGCACGAAATAAATTTCCTATTGAAATACATTAGATGAAAGTCGTGCTGCCTGACACGAAAAAAGAGGGAAATTCGTGTCCATGAACACGAATCAATAGATTAAATTTCGTGACTATATCACGAACTGCCGTGAGACTGGGTTGGCAGTTGATGACGTGACTCACTGAACGTTCTAATCACACCGGTGTGATCGTACGCGTTAAGGTTTTTAAACTGGCAGGGATACTTTTAATCACTTTATTATAATCTCTCAGTGAGATTGTTGCACCTTTTAAAGACACACAATCAGGAAAAGAAAGAAGATCTCCCTGAGCAGTAAATCAGAGACAAAAAAAATATTTTGATTCACCCATTCAATGAAAAAAAGTGGTTTGTTACCAGACAATATATTTTCATTGTTCCAAATAATACATGTGTGCGGCGAGAAATTGTGTTTAAAAGCAATCTTCCAGGATTCTAGGGCTTGTTTATGGAAATTTGAGAGTTTAATAGGTAATTTACTACATTTAAAGTTAGGACAATAAAAATTTAAGGCCACCACAACGTTTGAAGATTAGATTAGGGATCCAAAACCAGGGTAACTCATTAGTAGATAAACAATTCTTAATCCAGTTAATTTTGAAAGTCTGGCTAATGGTTTTAAAATCTAACGAGTTAAGGCCACCCTCCTTATAATTTCTAACCATAGAATTCCTTTGAACACATTCTGTCTTATTTTTCCAAATAAAGCGGAACAGCAGAGAGTTAATAGATTTGATAGTTTTTTGATCAACATAAAGGGAAAAAGCAGGATCTAAGCAAGAGGGTCTGGCTGCAGACACAGGGGCGAGTGGAGCTCCACTCAAGAGCGGAAATACGTCACCTCCACTAGCGACGCGTCCGCCATGTTGGTCCGGGCAAGACTGCCATAAAACTAATGAAGGTAAACGGAGCTGCGTTTTTTTCTGCATAAAAACACGATGATGTTTACATTTATCAGTCGATTTCAGTGATTTGTGATCTACATGGAATTAAAAATAACTGTCTCCAGTTATTTAGTTATGCTTGGAAAATGATTAATTTTCGTAAAAAAATTGTGACAGCTCACACTCTTGTTGATTTGGCTATTTTTATGGTAACAATTCTAATACTTAGTATAACTGTGACACATGTAAAATAATCTAATGTACATGAAATGAAATTAAGTTTTTTCTTTGTGGAAATTGCTTTCTGTGTCTTCAACCACAACATTTCAGCTTGTATTGTGCTTCAGTTCAGAACACATCATTCCCTTTGAAATACGGAATACAAATACATCTTTAAGTATTAATAATTGACCATCATTGATGAAATGGAATAAAATCAGTAAATACAAATAAAAAACTGACACATTGGTAGTCTGCTTTCTATATTTTCATAGCACGCTATGGATACAGATATAAACTCCACAACAAAAAATAAGAAATATAACTGATAATCTTTTATGGATCCAGTAAAAGTTACAGTTATAAAACATTATGCACTACTATAGTAATATAGTAAACATATAGTAAAAGTGATATGTGATATTTAAAGGAACACTCCACTTTTTTTTGGAAATAGGCTCATTCTCCAACTCCCCCAGAGTTAATAAGTTGAGTTTTACCGTTTTTGAATCCATTCAGCCGATCTCCAGGTCTGGCGAGAGCACTTTTAGCATAGCTTAGCATAGATAATTGAATCCGATTAGACCAGTAGCATCGCGTTCAAAAATGACCAAGAGTTTCGATGGTTTTCCTATTTAAAACTCGACACTTCTGTAGTTATATCGTGTACTAAGACCGGCGGAAAATGAAAAGTTGCGATATTCTAGGCCGATATGATTAGGAACTATACTCCCATTCAGCGTAATAATCAAGGAACTTTGCTGCGGCAGGCGCAGTGATGCGCAGCGCCTGAAAGTAGTCCCCAGCTATATTATAACCAGTTACCCAGCTGGGGACTGCTTTCAGCGCCGCGCATCACTGCGCCTGCCGCGCACCATGTTACGGCAGCAAAGTTCCTTGATTATTACGCCGAATGAGAGTATAGTTCCTAGCCAAATCGGCCTAGAAAATCGCAACGTTCATTTTCCGCCGGTCTTAGTACACGATATAACTACAGAAGAGTCAAGTTTTAAATAGGAAAACTATCGAAACTCTTTGGTCATTTTTGAATGCGATGCTACTGGTCTAATTGATTCAATGATCTATGCTAAGCTATGCTAAAAGTGCTATCATCAGATCCGGAGATCGGCTGAATGGATTCAAAAACGGTAAAACTCAACTTATTAACTTTGGGGGAGTTGGAGAATGAGCCTATTTCCAAAAAAAGTGGAGTGTTCCTTTTAAAAGTATAGTACAAATTGTAGTAAAGTGATAATAAAATAGTGAGTACAACAAGACAATAACATATAAGTGATATAATAATAGATTTATAATAGGTTTATAATAGATTTCAGTTCTTGCTTTCCCTGAGAATAGAGTGTTTTAGTTGTAATTCTCCACTGGTTCCCTCAAGATTGTCCTATGGGTTTTACAAATAATGAATAAAACATGGTCTGTGATAAACATAACTTGACAATACTTTTGCTCTACAATGCAAATTACACACACCCATGGTGAAAATGCAAATTTTCAAGCAGTTAACTAAACACAAACACAAATCTCTCTCTCTTTTTTTTTTTAAGAACTGGTTTCACAACGATATTTGCTACCTGGTCTCATGGCATTTACGTACCTGGGTGCACTTTTTAGCGTGACATGAAATACGTACCAATAAGTACATATCACTGCAGTTTCCAAAATAAATGAACAATTTCACACAAATTTACAGAGTTGCGATTAATAAAGCGTAATTTTCGCACAATTACTTGAAGAATATCATGCTATGACTTCAAAACAATATTAATATGTTGGGAGATTTTAAAACTGATGCTTTTGAACGTTAGCATCGCACACATCCAGCTTCTTATCTATGGGTTTTCATAGATGATAAGTTTGTTCGGTAGCTCACGGAGTACGGAGATGGACTTATTAGGAGACGAGACGCACCGGTTCGAATTCCGTGTAACTATGGTTCGACAAAACAGTTAAAATCTGCATAAAAGAAAGTTCAAATGTAATACATCAGTTTTGCATTTGTTAACACTATCGGGTAGGTTTAGGGCTGGATTTGGTGTAGGGCATATTTCCAACACGATAGAGCATTAACCTTTAGCGACAGTCCCCGGATATTTGAATTCTGAACCGCTGCAATACGTATCTGAAACAACATAATAAAAAAACAGCAATACGTACCAATATCTACGTAATAAAAACGGAGAGAGGGTAAAATCTTTGCGTGGCAGGGGCAGCTGCCATTTAACCTGCCACCGCTATGTGCGCCTGCCAGTGGCAGCTGCCACCGCTATGTGCGCCTGCCAGTGGCACCTGCCACCGCTATGTGCGCCTGCCAGTGCCAGCTGCCACCGCTATGTGCGCCTGCCACCGGACCTGCCACCGCTATGTGCGCCTGCCAGTGGCAGCTGCCACCGCTATGTGCGCCTGCCACCGGACCTGCCACCGCTATGTGCGCCTGCCAGTGGCAGCTGCCACCGCTATGTGCGCCTGCCACCGGACCTGCCACCGCTATGTGCGCCTGCCAGTGGCAGCTGCCACCGCTATGTGCGCCTGCCACCGGACCTGCCACCGCTTGCCTCGCGACCCGTCACCGCTATAGCAAACAGGTGGCGTGATGCTTAGGTGATGTGCGCTCCATTATGGTTTTAAAGGGAGTAATAATCTGGCAAATAGGTAAATAAATGTAGAAATGCACTGTTTGTTTGTTCATAAGCATCAATCAGAGTGTAAACAGAGAGAGATGTTGAGGCAGGCGCGACGCTTTGGGGCTGCGCGCGCCGTTATTCTTAAGGGAGGAATAAAACAAGTTATGTGGCGAACAGGTAAATAAATGTAGAAATGCACTGTTTGTTTGTTTATATGTATCAATCCGCCGTTATGGATGTACAGGTTATGTTTATATACGTACATTCAAGGCTGTAAAATGACAAACGTAACGTGCAGGCTTATATTTAAAACAAATGCAAAACAACAACAAACAAACAAAAAAACCTACTTGTAAAAGTAGTCAAGCTACATCGGGTTTTGGGGGGCTGTCCTCGACCCGGGACGTTTATTGCTTTGAAACCGGCCACCCCACCCCCACCCGCAAACAAATACAACACCGACGACCCCCAGCCTTCAGACGTAAGAAGTTTTTGATTGGTTGAACTACGTTGAACTGTAACCGAGCAATCTGATTGGTTGTGAGCGAACCTGGATTTGAGGACGACGGACCTGAAAGATCATAACCTGGACATCTTTTTTTGCGTAAGTACACTTTTTTGGCTACAGCTACATGCATGGAAAGGCGCTAAAAAATAATTTATAGTCGCTATAGTTACTTTTCAATTTTTTTTAAGGTGTTGACGATTCTTGGAGAATTTACAGGATGGAAGGTAAGCAAAATAATTCGGCATTTTCTTAACATCAACAACATTTCTTACTTCAGTAAGAGTAGTAGTGATATGACGAACTGTGTATGTGTGCTCTCGGCGCACTGATCATGAGGTCACCGAGTTCCGGACCTCGGTAATGTTTTCATGTAGTTATGAATGTCTGCATGACATATATAATTCAGTTTAGACAGTTTGCAAGAATGTTTAACATCCGCAGTATGAAAATGATCGCTGCAAGACGCAGAATGAACCAGTTGTGAGTGAGGGCGCGGGCGCAGCATCACTGATAGATCCAGCTATTATAGGCGTTTTTGGGATTTGTCACTTAATTTAACACTTTAGAAAGTTAATGAAGTAGGAAGTTGCAGTTTAGGGTCAGCCATATCTTTATCATATTTATATCATTTTATATTTGAAAAAGATTTTAAATAATTTCGGTTTATTTTTCGTTTTTGTTTGTTTTAGAAAAAGCCCATGGACAGATTATTACTTACAGGATAGCACATTCGTTAAGGAAAACGTAAAAAATATGATATTTTCAGTCAGAAACGTTATCAACTCTATCAAAAACAGTAGCATTTCACACTAGTGCACAGATTTGTAGAACAAGTATGTTAATGAAATGAAATACGCAAAGTATTCCATTCAGTAGTTAAATTTTCACAAATCATGTTATAAACATTCATAAGAGCAATAGACAAAGTTATCAGCTATAGCAATGGTTGTTAATAAAAACTATAACAGTAATATGTATTGTTGCATGAATAATAAACGATTGATAAAATGATCCACCCTTAACTATAAATTATTAACAAGTTTTGATGCAATAAATAGGGTATGATTTAAAAAATGATCATCCCTCCGAAACAGAGAAAACATCTTTCATAAACATCTAAATGTCTGTCTCTTTTAAAGTGTTTACAGTGTATATAATGAGTTGTATTTGTAGGGGTTATTATAGCACAATTCTATAATAAGAGAATTACCCACCTCACCTTACCTGACTAATTTTCAAAGCCTGGGTACGGGTATAAGTCATGACTATGATATCATATTTCTGCTTGAACACAGTTCAGTATATTCACGTAGTTGTCAAAATTAATGCACTGTGAGGATCAGTGATGGTAATGTAAGGGCATCAGACGCTCAAAGTATGTTTCCAAAAAAAGAGCACTTTAGATTAAAATCTATCTTTAATATATTTTGTTAACAAATAATAACATGAATTTGCAAAGTAATAACACTAGAATTACAACTGTTTTTGTGAAGAAAAAAGGTTGGGGGGCTTTGCAGTATTGATTGAGATAGGAGGGGGTCATGGAGTAAAAAAGATTTAGTACCACTGATTTAGGATATGGAGTGATATTGTAGCAAATATTCTTTGTCATCCTGATGGTGTTTTGGTCTGCTTATTCAAATTTGTTTTCTTTTTCAGCAAGGAAGTTTGAGTTTGTCAGTGAAGAGGAGCTTTTAAGCCTTGGAGGAGATCAGGACTGCTGTTACTGCAGAACATCTGTTACAGCATCCAGTGATCATATATCCAAACGGCATCTAACATTTGCCATTCACTTTACAGATGGTGACACAAGTAAGTAATTGTTAAAAATGTAAATGTAATGTAATATTTATATGTAATATAAATTATGTAATATTTTGTTAAATCACTATAATATATGTTGTATTATGTATAATATACAAGATCCATTACTTGTCATGTTAATTCCATAATCGCTCTTTGTAGGCAAGTTTGCAATACCATGTTACTGTCCTGATCGACAAAGTGGTAGAAGGAGCCACTGGCATTGTTCAAAGTGCAAGAAAGTAATTCAAAGGTCTTTTGATTTCAAATGCCACTTAAAAAGACATGGTACGTGTTTTGTCAATTTTGAAAGTTGTACTATTGTTTTTTAAATATTTAATTTTGTAATGATACATTTTGTTTGTTTGTCTTTGTTGTGTGCCAACAACAGGTCTGATGTTCCCAGAAAAAGCCTCAGGTCGACACATAATACATAACCATCCTACACAGTAAATGTAATAAAGTGGAAAATGTCATAATGTAATGTATCATTATTTCTTAGATGACAGAAAACCCTGCCTGGACACTATCCATGTTGACCCAGTTCAGAAAGAGAACCTGTTCTGCAAGAAATGTGGGATTCATTTCACGAGCACATCCAACTACCAAAGACATGAAAGACAGCAGCATGGCAGACAGGAACCAATGATATGCATTGATTCTGTGAATGGAATATATGTGACAACAAAAGAATCTCATGGGATGAGACTACCAATACATGTGCAAAAGTCTTCTGTTTTAAATTATTTTGCCTGTGAAGTGCAGGCATGCACAGACTTCATGAGCATTGCTGCAAACAGTGGAAACCCTGGGAAAGAATGTTTTCACTTAGAAAGGACCAGGACAGCAACATCATACAGTCCTCCACCAGCACTACGCAATGAGTCCCTGCAGGAGATGCAAGAAAAATGACTTTTTTCAAAATCGAGACTTGAAGAGTGCACTGCAGTAAACCAGCAGGCTTGCTCTGAGGACATAGACTGTGTCTTTCCTATTTTTTTGGGGTGAGCATGGCCTTTCTGAGCGATATATATACTTTTCTGTGTACACAGGCCAAAAGGACAATTGGTGTAAGTTTGGAAGAACAGTCTGCACATTTGATAGTAAGACTGGTAAGTGGCACTGCCAGTGCAGAGGTACAAAAAATCGGATCAGTTGTGTCCATAGATACTTATCCATGTGGTGGCTTTTTCAAGAGCATCCCCAGCTGTTACAAAATGTAGTGGACACCTCAAATGAGGATATTGAAGATGTTGAGGAGATGATCAGTGCTGGTGATGATGTCCACCAACATTCACGTAGTAGTATCATCATGGAAACCAACTACTTCTGGAGTTCAAAAAGGATACCAGAAGACCTTCCAGTGGATTTAACCACAACAGAGAAGCCTGTTCCTGAAAACTTTGAACCACTAGAAGTACAGTGCCCATACTGTCCTGGCCCATGTCCTCCAGATCTTGGAAACAAAATACTCATCACCCGACAAGCAACTGTTTATGGAATATTTAAACAGTTTAAAGGTAAAATGACTAATGTAATGGTTAATGAGCAACTTTCTTTCTTACTAAAACTCACCTTAAAAATCACCTTGAATTGATTTATTTTTTATCTAGGTGTTTCTGTCTATGCCAAGGAGTGTCCTGTCTGCAGAAACTGGTCCGGTTTCAAGAATATGAGAGTGGGTTTCACAACTACAATAACAGAATTTTTCTGTCAATCCCTTTATGCTCTTTTCTGACTGCTGGTGTTTCAGTAAGTATACACAAAATTTAGATATTTAGAGAGCATGTTTCAAGATATCACAATAATCATGCAAAACTGTTCATCAGTTGAGTAAAACCTCTATTAAATTTACTTTCTACAGAATCATATTGCTGTGGGTCGGCTGTTTAGAACAATTGAATCCCATTCAAGAACTGCTTTGCCAATCAACATGCTAAGAAAAGCATTCTACCATTTCAGTGCTTTAAGGCAGTACTCATACAATTTTTTTTGTTACCGCTGTGGTTATCATCCATCCATTGTCATAGCAGACACCAATTGGAAAGTTGCATTTGATATACCAGGTGAGAGTCAAATCTGAATAAAAACCCTCAGATCTGTAAATGTTCTTAACACAACATTTAGGCCTTAAAAATAACACACATTCACATACAACCCCTTTTACTCTATAATTTCCAGTCAATCTCATGAGACGCCCGGACATTCAGAACATTGGCCTCCAGGACACCCTTGTTAATGTGGCAGCAAGATGGGAGAACCTGGAAAAGGAGATCATTGCCACTGGATTTTGTGACGGTACCAATGAAAATACTGTTTCAATTGTTTAGCAGTACTATTGCCATTAATGTTAATAATGTATCTTAATAATTTATTACGTTTCAACATTAAGGGTAAAGCCTTGGGTTTTGTAGCAGTAGAACCAAACATTAACTGATGTTAATCTTAGAAACAATTCTGTTCCTCAGACTCATCTAACAATCCTTTCTCAAGTCCACTGACATATTCAGCCTTTGCTCCTTGGATTGGACAACACACAAGACTACATGACAAGCTTCCAAAAACAGAAGTTTTCAAAGGTCTCTCTCAAAGTGAAAGGGTGAGCTCTGTATGCCGTGAAAGCCAGGACATTGGTGAAGACCATATTTTACAAATACTGGACTCTAAATCGGTAAATATTTCTACTTGAAGTCTCACAGTATTCGTGTAAGCACTCAATGTATCGCTATTAACTTTTTTCCCACGAACAACACTAATAGAAAGTAATTTCTCCACAGCACAAAAGAGAAGACCTGGTGAAGGCATGCAACTCTCTTGGAGTGTCAACAACTGGCTCACAAACAGACCTTATAAACAGGCTGGAGGAACTTCTCCTTTATAAGGAGGTTTACCCCAAAATGTTTGTAAAGCTGAAAAAAGCTGGAGGTAAGATATTGTTTTTCAGTGTCATTAATTCATTTGTGTAGGGTTACTTTTTTGTTTAAGTACCATCATCTATGCAGAAAACATGTATGTAATTTGTCATTCTTGTCACTTTAACACAGGTGGAGTATTACATATGGGCTGCACCCATGGTGTTGTATATTATACATCACCATTATGGTGGCAGGAATCTGCACGGGGATGCTCTGCTAAGTTTTAAATATCCCCCCACTGTGTACATCTCTGACATCGCTGGACGTGTTGCCAGGCATGTTAATAATCGTACGCAACATAAATTTTTCCAGCCAAATGACGGAAGGGTATGCGCACCAACGGACACAAACATATCACTGGCAGCTGCAGGAAAGTTAACAGTAAATATTGAGTGGTTGAAGAAAATTAGGAGGAAACCAAAACATGCAGAAGAACCCAAAGAAATGGAACGATTCTCATGTCCACACCCTGAGACAGGGACATCAGACCGGTACTCATTGTATGACAGATTTCACCAAAAAAACCAAAAGCGTCCTGAAGAGAGACTGCGTAGCCTGAAACTGACTCCAGATCTGGCTTGTCTGATTAATTCTTCAGCAGCAGAACAAATAAACAGAGAGCTTTCCTCAAGTCGATACTCACTATGTCAAATGAAGGACATCCACTACATGTTCTCACTACGTCTGTTTTTTCACCTGCACAATGAAAGACTGAATAGCTCCTTCATGAAGGAAATTGAAAAACAGAGTATAGCAGAAGCCATACGCATTGGATTAGATGGCAAACTGATATGTGGCCAAACAGGTAAGAATGTGAAAATTTAAAATTACACTGTGACATGAAATTTATTAAAGTTTGCCACTTTATTTATTAATGTTATGTTATTGTTTCCCAATTAATTACAGGAACACACACAAGAAAACCTGACAACAGTCAACAACAGTCCAGAAGTCCTGAGGCTCCAGCAAAGGGGGACAGTCCTACTATGGATGGTTACCGTTTTTCAGTGGCAATGTTTCCAATTAATGATAAAAATAAGGTAACAAGTGTGCTGATTAACACCATTGACATATGTTAGTAGTAATAATATTTACTATTAATAGGAATATAAAATCATTAACACATCTTCTGCATCATTAGGACAAAATCCAACAGCTGTATGCTGCTGAGAAGAGGGAGCATGATGTCATTGCTAGAATCTCTCGTTATGCCTCTTTGGAACTACGTGATCTGAAAAGTCTGTGCCCACCTGATCTCTTGAAAGACACCAGTAGCCAACTGATGCCATGGCTATATGACAATGTAAGTACCAATTATGGTTACCTTATGATTTTAATATTTAATTATGATTAAATTGACTTGATTATTCAACTGTCACATACAGATAACTGTCACCTTATATAAGATGTGTAAGTAGATATGGAAATACACAATATATTTGAATACACTTTCTTACTATGCATCTTCATATTTTGCTTTAAAGACTGTAAATTGTCGGATTGCACAAATTGCCTCAGAAAATCAGAATGTAAGTAACTTCTTCACAATCTATACTTTTTTCACAGGTTTTAATCATTTTCATAAACATGCAAACAAGCATTATGAGCAGATGAAAGAAGTGCAATTTGCATGTAATTTTGTTCTATCCTCAGGTTGCAGCCTTGACGACTGACACATTCATTTTGTGGTACAGGGACTGGCTGGCTTCAAGAAAAATTCCTGATTCACATCTGAAAATTCTTGAGGTACTATTCAATTTCTGAAATAAAATGCATTAAAGCAATCCTGTCTTTACAGCCTATGAATGTCACGAATGCCTCAGGGACACGTGTTTCCTATTTCTTTCATTTCAGAATGATACACAGAAAACACTTCTACCAAGAATTGTTGGCACGGATCGGACACCAGAGACAGGATGTCACTTCATTCTTTGGGTTAGTACAACTCTAGCAATGTTCAGATTATAGAGTATATAGATGTGATTATTATAGACAAGCTATAAGCTATATAGTGTTATTATAGACAAGCCAAAAAAGTACAAACAAATGTATTTGTGACTGCTTTAATGGCTCTTTATTTAATTTCTTCTACAGGTTTTTGACAAGATGGAAAAACAAATAAAGATTTATGACAACACAGGACGTTACATGAACATTTCACCCCCAGATATGGACAATCTGAAGTAATGCATTTTATCATTTATTTTATGTTTTACACAGTTATTTTAAAAACATTTCATAACTTAGGTACAGTCTGCTTTAAGTTAAATTCTTTCTTCCAGAGATGCCTATAGAAATGTAGACTCCCTGGATGGGTGGACTGTGTGCAATCCACAGCAATGGCGAAGAAATGATGGAAACAACTGTGGTGTTTTTGTTTGCACAGTGAGCAGTTTTGAATTATTTTTATGAATTTATGTTTGCAACTTTGTACATACATTAATATTTATGTAATGCATGCTATGGGAAAGTAAACAAATACCGTTTAAAAATAATTACAGCAAATTCTTCAAATTCCCTTTACATTTTCTTAGATGGCAGAGATGGAAGCAAAAGGTCTCAAAATGTCTCCTGAGTTGCTTCACACTGACCAGCTGATTCATCTTCGACTTTACCATGCCTCCTGTTTGGTTGAAAATCTACAAACGGAGGTAAAGCAGACAGTTAAGCTTTAATGGTGGCTTTCTCTCTAACAAGGATGTATGTAATATACAAAAAACATGCCATTTAATATTTTGCTTAAGAGTAAACACTGCTTTACTCATCTTCTGTACTTAGGACTTTCAACTAAAGAACACGTCTAAAACTAAAAACAGATGTATAGCCCAAAACCTTGGTGTTTGCATATTTCAAGAAATCCAGCAAAAGTAAGTGACCATACTGCATTTGAACGTGTTATACTGTATTTATTGAGCAGCTATATATAATTATATTTTATTTTTTCTGCAGAACCATGCATCCAGATGTCAAAACACTGCAATGGATTCAGTGTGACAGTTGTAACAAATGGTTGCACAGTGACTGTGCTGGCACTGATCCAACAATGGTCACAGCGGACATGCCATTCAACTGTGGATGTGACATTGATCAGTCATATCCTTATGATAAGTATGTACTTTACACTTGCAAACAAACTTCAATTACTACATTACAAATACATTCAATGTTTGAATAACCCTCCAATTTCTTTTTACAGAACACTATCAATATTGAAGCAGGGATTGGTGGTGGACACTGTAATGACAGACCAGGACATTATGGAAAACAAGACGAATATCACCAATAACTGAATAAATGTGACTTCCCTTTTGTGAAGTGCTAATTTGCATATGCAGTGTCTCACTGACATTTACAAGCTGTTGGAATTTTCTAGAAGTTTACAATTTGAGAAATATCCATATTTTACACTTGTTTCAAACAAATACTGTGGTTCTGTTTAAAATAACCATTTTTGCACATTGTAGGAACTACACAATGGCTTGACAAGTGGCAAAATAAGATCAAACAGGATGTTTTTGCATAATAATCCAACATTTTGTCCTAAACTGAAGATGAAACTTGATGGAAGGATTTCTTTTTGATGAACAACAGGTAAAATAATGGTTATATATATATATATATATATATATATATATAGTGTGTGTGTAAAACAAATTAGTAATTGCAACTAACATATATAACTAATATAATAAAGCTAAATGTAATGCCTTTTCCAAAAGACAGTGGGGATCATTGACAGAATTAAAAGAGTCACACAGATGGACATGACAGAATTAAGTAGTGCACCCTACATTCTGGAAGTTCTAACTCCTGAGGTAATTATTAATTTAAAATGTTTTAATGCATAGGTAAATCTCATAATACAATTTAATTAAATGCATTTTAAACAGTTCTCTTCTCTTTCTGCTCTTGGTCATTCAAAGGTAACCTTCTTAATCCTAAAAAAGACAGAGGGCTTCCATAGGTTCAAGGCAGAAATGGCTTTGCAAACAAAGCGACAATTAAAGTAAATGTGTTAAAGTGGCTTTTTTTTCTTGATTTTAATGTTCCCTTTAGTCATGTTCATTCTATGTATTTTATAAACCTAAACCTACTTCTAATCTTTCTCTTTTACAGATTATCCTGAGATTCAGTTTTGATGGCAACACTGTTGTATGCCTCTGTCATATTACTGACATTCTTCTCTGTGTGCCCTTCCCTGTTATCTTTATCATGTTTGTTGTATGGTTAAGTGTAAAAAATAAACAAATGCAAAAGGTATTTTTTAATATATGCTGTCTTTTTGAGTTTGCTTCAAAGTCCAAATGTGTAGCCTGTATTTTAAAGCTCCTTACCTACCTTCCAATCATATTTTTGCCAGTGTTCTTGTAGTATGGTGTCTAAGCTCTGCATACATACATACAAATAAATAAACAAACAAATAAATAAAGCTGTTGTTTCAATGTTGCTGAATGACGAACTTAAAATGTTTTTATATAAAGACTATAAAACACTGTATAAACTCACCAGAGTACTAGTTACAAAGGTCCTTGAACAATATTTAACAACAACAAAAGTTTTTAAATATTAAGTGAACTCACCTTGGCTGTAACATGTTCTTTGACAGCTGTGCCGAGATCTGACTGGTGTGTCATATGGGGCAGGCAGAGTTGTGGTTGCATTCTGTTTCCTTACGCACATCAATCAGAGCAGGCGGGACGCGCGCTCCATTATGGATTTTAAAAAAGTAATAAAATATAAGGTACAGTGACAAAAAGGTAAATACATGCACAGTTTCACTGTCTGTTTGCTTATGTGCACCAATCGGAGTGTAAACATTCAGAAATCTGCAGTAAGTATTTTTGCGCAGCTTCTTAATTCAGACTGAGGCCTGCCACAGTTTAGCGTCACTCTGATTGATGCTTATAAACATACAAAAACAGTGCTACATATATTTACCTATTTGCTGGATTATTCCTCCCTTTAAAACCATAATGGAGCGCACAGCACCTAAGCTTCACGCCACCCGTTTGCTATAGGGGTGACGGGTCGCGAGGCAGGCGGTTACTGGGGACGTGGCAGGCGCACATAGCGGTGGCAGGTTTGGTGGCAGGCGCAATTGGCGGTGGCAGGTCCGGTGTAGCGGTGGCAGGTTTGGTGGCAGGCGCAATTGACGGTGGCAGCTGCCACTGGCAGGCGCACATAGCGGTGGCAGGTCCGGTGGCAGGCGCAATTGACGGTGGCAGCTGCCACTGGCAGGCGCACATAGCGGTGGCAGGTTAAATGGCAGCTGCCCCTGCCACGCAAAGATTTTACCCTTACTGGAAAAACGTGCCAGGGTTCACATATTGAACCTGTGTTTTAGCGCCACTCAGTGGACATTTCTATTTCAAACTGCGGCGAAACGTGCAGCAAAGTACGTAAAACGGTGTCGCACAAAAAGTGCGCAGAGCGGCAGAGGTACGAATTGGTTGGATATTAAATATACAACAAAGAAGGAACACTCTTTGATTATGATGAATTCCTTTTTTATTGTAAAATACCAATTACTCAATTGTTATTGGTTCAATCTCTTCATGCACTCACATTTTATGGTTTTGTTGACTGAAATATATATATATATATATATATATATGAAAGCTTGTGAACTTTATAATATATTTATTTATTTGATTTTGATTTTATTTGAAGTGTATGTATATATGGTCTTGTGTCTTTGTTTACAACTTTTATACTTACCTCCCCCGGCAACTCCTATTTGTTGTAAATTATTTTTCAATCCTTTTCCTTTTTATTTTCCTTTTCTTTTTGATGTTATTTCTTGATAATATATTGTATCGTATTGTTCTTTGAATAAAAATAAAATAGCCCAAAACCAGCCCAATGGCATTTCGAGGTGGGTCCCCTGGTAAAAATCGCATTGCAGGGGCTAAATATCACGTTATTGGTTTCAGCAACATATTTTAAAGTAGCCCAATTCCGAGGGAAAAAATCAGTTGATAGATGACAATGTTCAGCTATATTCCTTTTCAGAATTTTCCAGGAAATTTGATTTTGGGGCTTCGTTAAAAGAATATAACATTGTATTTAAAAGAAGATACTGGAATAGATTTTCTGTTGATATGATTTCGAACAAAGCGGTTATTGAATTTGTCCTCAACAATCAAAATCCTTCTACTGAAATAGAATTGTTAGGCCTATATATAGAAACAGAATTAGAGGTTTTTATACCACTAGGAATGGCATTAAATGGATGGCATTGTACAACATTAATTGGAATGCTGCTTGGTCTCTTCCGCACAAATATTTATTAATAAACAAAATGAAAAAAGTCACATTTAAAATATTACATAGGTGCTACCCTTGTAATAGTGTATTTAATAAGTATATGCAAAATATTGGAGGAAAAAGGGACTTTCTGTTATAGAAGAGACCATTGTACAACTTTTTTGTGAATGTGTTTATGTTAACCATTTTTGGAATGAGTTATACCTCTCAGATAAAACAAATGTTAGAATATGTATCAACACCATTGATATTATTTTCTTTTATTATAACTCTAACTCCTGTATTCAGTATATTGTTAATCTTTTTATTATATACTTGGAAAATGTTTTATTCACAGGTGTACATTTTTGGGTAAGAACCCAGTACTGTCAATTTTTCTGGTTCACTATAATTCTTAATTTTTGTGTTTAATGGGCATAAAAAAACAAACAAACAAAAATTGTCAAAAATTGCTTTCAATGTTTAACCTTGTATAATTCCCCCACCTTTGGTTTATGTTATTTATTTGTTGTCTTTTAGTTTATTTATTTACTTATTTTACTTTCTATCTTGTATTATTTTTTTGTATTTTGTCCTCTATTATTTTTGAGGTTGTTGTGGTTATGTGCTTGTTAAGTGTTTTGGCATCAATAAAATTTTTTTTTTTAAATTCCGAGGGAAAACAGCGGACTTGGCAACACTGAATGGAACGTATTTCCTGTTCAAGAGTGGAGCTCCACTCGCCCGTGGTCTGCAGCCAGACCCCTCTCGTTATAAGGGTCTTAGGCGTTTCGCTACAGTCATTAAGATTTGGAAACGTAAACTGCTTTTTCTTTAGTAGAACATATATCGTTACGTGTATTAGTCAGTCCCAGTCAGTATAAACATCTCTGTTGGTCTTTAGCGGGTTTTGTTGACAGTCGTCGCTCTCAGTCGGGAGGGTGTGTTTCAGAAAAAAAACAAAACAAAAAAAAAAAACACAACGACTTTTAATAATACCGAAGTCAGATATGAAGGAGATTTTCAAAATCTTTCAGTTTTTATTACTAATGTGCGGTAAGTGTGTGATTTGTTAATAACAGTGTTCACATCCATCTGGATGAATTGGTGGAGTTGCCCGATCGGACCGAGGGACATGACCTCCTTCATTTTTTATAATTACTTGTTCCCTTGATTTTTTTTTTCAAGACACGTAGACTGCACAACCGGAGGCTGCAGTTTCAGGACCGCATTTCTAGGACCCTTTTTTTTTTTTTTTGTGACAGGGCCATCTAACCAATTCTATTCCAACAGAGGAGACCTGGGGCCAGTTGCATAAACTTAGTCACTATGTTAAGTGTGTGACTGTTTCTTAAGAACTAGTTTCACCAACTAGCAATAGACAAGAGTTAATCAGTCTTACTTTTCATATTCATATCAGACCAATCTATTTGTTTGTAACTGAATTTAAAAAGTTACGATCAGTCTTGAAAGAAATAATTTGATAGCTAACTTTTTAAGACTAGTCTAAACAGTTTATGCAACCAGCCCCTGAATCAAGCATCAAACAAACAGATACAAAAACTAGGTCCATGGTAACCATGCATTTTTTAAATGTATCTTTCTGTCTTATTTTTAATGTAAGAGCTGGCGTGAACTTGAGTGTTTCAGGCAATGTCAACAATCTATTTAGCTGTGCAAAACAGTTCATTGTGCTGCTGGATGTGGTTGTATTCAAATGATTGTAAATGTATTAATAACATACTATTAAACAAACTAATTTGTAGCGCAGTTATTTTTCCGGTTAAGTGGGTCACACATCAGACGTGAAGCACTGCGCTGCGGCTGAAGAACTGAAGTCTTGCACAGACACGACTTTCCAAGAAAACTGAATTTAAAAGCAGAATATATATATATATATATATATATATATATAAACATGCATACAAATTTGGTTAAATATTTCAAGAGGGGTTTAGAAGTTGGTTAGGAGAGTAATGAAGTGTATGTATACAAGTAAACTACTACATAATTCCTTAAAATAATAATATACAGAATTGAATTGCAAGTGTTATAAAATAGTATGAGCTGCTAATACATACATACGTTCAGTTAAAACTGTTTACTAACATTATTAGCCATGTTTAATCTCTGAGAATCTCTTGTTTCTGTTTGTTCTGCAGGTGTGTTTGGTGCTGATGAAGATGAAGTGAAGCCAGTGTCAGTGATGGAGGGAGATTCTGTCACTCTAAACCCTGATCTCACTAAAATACAGGGATTTAATCAGATACTTTGGAGGTTTGGCAGTCAGGGCTCTACCATTGCTAGAATTGTTGAAAAGGTGATCTCAGATGAAGAAGAGGAGATATTCATAGGCAGACTGCAGCTGGATCAGACTGGATCTCTGACCATCAAGAACATGAAAACCAAACACTCTGGTCGTTATAAAGCAGAGATCAGCCACAGCGCTGGGGCGTTGTTCACAATATTCATTGTTACCGTCTATGGTAAACATCATTTTTGGTCACATTTTATATTACATGTCTTTAGCTAATATTTGCTTATGTCCAAAAAAAAAAAAAGTTAGAGACAAGTTTGGTGGTTAAGTTCAAGGGTGGGTTAAGGTGTAGGTGTAGGGTCAACAGTATTCTGATAATTATAGATGTAATTACAGAATAATTATAGATGTAATTACATGCAGGTATACAAATGCAGTGTAAAAGCATGCATGTACACAATAAGTGCATTATATCAAATTATTAATTTAAATGTTAGTACGTAGTAGTTAAAGACACTTAATATAAAGAGACCTGTTTTTTTAAAAATTTAAAACAGTCTTACAGAGCTGAACATTGTGCTCTGAACATCATCACAGCTGTGATTGGGCCATAAGTGATCACATGACTGATATTCAGAACAGCAGCATGACGAAGATTGTGATTTTGATTTTATACTGTAGATCTAGAAAGTAATTAATATCGACTGACTCATTTTGCGCGAAAATGTGTCCCAATACTTTTAGTTTTATTCTGCCAGTAATAGTATTAGATCCAAAACAAGTCAAAGCAGATTCAATCATTGCATAGAAATAAGAAATTCTATTGAACACCGACAAGTGCAGTGATTCAAAGAGTGAAATGTTGCTGTGTTGTGATGTGAAATGAGACGCCTCATAGCCAGTCAAATTAGTCACCCATATCTAACCGTTGTCCATGTCAAACTGATTACTTTTATTAATTTGCGTATCTTATTTAGTAAGCATAAGCAGAAATAACCAACTGTAAAACTTAAGATTGTAGTTATGTGAGTAATGGTGTTTAATATGTTGAATTTAACTGTAAATCTGTTTCTTGTAGAGTCTCCGGCTGTTGTTGATCCTGCTAAAGGTGAAATGAAGATCGTGTCAGTGACGGAGGGAGATCCTGTCACCCTTCAGACTGATGTTACTGAACTACAGGGAGATGAGCTGATAGTGTGGAGGTTTGGAGATGAAGGAAAACTCATAGCTAAACATGATATAGAGGCCAAGAGCTCACCATTATATGATACTGATGAGAGATTCAGAGACAGACTGCAGCTGGATCAGACTGGATCTCTGATCATCACAAACACCAGAACCACAGACTCTGGACTTTATAAAGTGAAGATCAACAGCAACAAACAGACCTTAAACCAGAAATACATTGTTACTGTCAGTGGTGAGTAACTCAAGAGTTTTGAAGTAATGATTGTTTATCAGCTTGTCTGAACTGTTCAGGTAATGTGAATTAAACCTTCCATTTTAAAAGTGAACTCATAATTTCTTCCCCTTTATTAGCTAAAACAGCTTGTTGTCACATAAATTGTTGCACAAAGTGAAAAAGTGCATAGTAAAAAATGAATTAAAAACAGACCAGAGTGCAAACGTTTCAGCCCATTGCTTTCTTTAGTGCTCAGTGGACAAACAGCGACTTCACTCTTTTGTAAGCTGAGCTTAATCAAGCTTGATCTATTTTTGATAGATCTTTGGTCTGATTATATTTTTGTGCGGGCAACTCTCAATATTTTTCAAATATTTTAATTGTTTAATCTTCATCACTGTTTTGAATGTTTATTTGTAATTATCACAATCATTAACATTAAGATCTACTTATCAAACACACACTCAGGTTATATAGCACTGATGTTTCTAGTGTTTATAGATCAGACACACATTCACTTTAATGACTGTCTCTCTTTATCATTACAGAACCAGATCTTCATTCAGGTTATATAGTGCTGATGTTTCTAGTGCTTGATATATTGCAGACACACATTCACACTAATGTCTGTCTCTCTTTAGCTGTTCCAGATTCAGTACCAGGTCTGTCTCCAGCTGCTGTAGCAGGGATAGTTGTTGTTGTTCTGCTGGTGTCTGCAGCTGCTGCTGGTGTGATGTACTTCCGTCACCGCAGGACCACTAAACTACCAAGCCAAACGTGTAAGTATTACAGCTGATACAGCAAGAGAAAAAACATTGAGCTTTATTGTGGTTCAGTAGAGTTTAAATGTATAGTATGATTTTTCAGTCAACATCTCTATTTTAACCACAAGTTCTGCTTGTAATTGATGCAAAAATGAATGAAGTGTGTGATTGTCTAGTATTGAGCTGAATTACATTAATATTAATTATTGAGTCACTATCTGTTTAAAATGCTGAATTTAAGATGTTTTTGATTATGTCTATTTGTGTTTATGTAGTTTTGTTCTTCTTCTATTGCTGTTTGAGATATTTAGCAGAAACTGGCCTAAAATCACAGTCCTGCTGTCCTTCAGTCTTTCATCTTGAGTTTTATTTGGGCTGCCTGAGTCTTTCATAGCACCTCACACATGTGTTTGTGTTTTAATCATTATGTGTGGCTTCATTCACTTTGTTCATTTAAACGTCATAAACAATTATTACAGAAACTCTAAACTGAAAACCAAGGGAATGATATTGAGAGAGTGTTTGTGTGTCTACTGTAAATAACACATATGTTTATAATTCAGCGAATATATCTGAACATGTCTGGTCAGTTAGTGGTAGTTATTTATTCAGTAACACTTTAGAATAGGGAACACTTAAGGCATCTTTACACAGCCGATTTAAGGCTGCTCTAAAGCGGGTCTGTGTCTGCTCAGAATTCAGTGTAAAGACGCAATGCCGCATAAAAGCAGACCTAAAATACGCCGGGTCTGACCCACCTCAGTCCCTAGTATCAAAGACGACGCAATGCTGTTTTGATTCAGTGAAAATGAAACGCAAAACAGTGCCGCTCTAAACAGCGTCGTTGTCATGACAACCCAAAGGACGCCTGTCTGTTCTAGCCAAAAACACGTTAGCTCCATTTGTTTTAGCTAACATTAATTAAAAAAAAATGTCTACTAATAGGGGAAACAACTGGTCCGACAAAGAAGTAAAGGAGCTTCTTTTAATAAGAGCAGAGGAGGAAATTACCCGGCAAATTGACGGAACTGTAAGAGACCGCAATGTATACTGTACTATTGCTGAGAGGCTTCGACTTTGCGGTGTGCAGAGAGATAAGAAGCAGGTTACGGCTAAGCTCAAAAGTCTTAAAAGTGTTTACCTAAAAACAAAAGACCACAACAACACGAGTGGCATGACTGCCAAGTCATTCGCTTATTATGATCTGTGTGATAATATCTGGGGACATCGTCCCTGTGCTTTGCCGGTAAATGCTGTTGGATGCTTGACACAGAGGAAAGAGCGCAATCTCAGAGGAAAGAGCGCAATCTCCAACTGACAGCACCACCGAAGATGGAGATGAAGACGACATAAGTCCGCCAACAAGGAGTAAGTTTTCCGATTTTAGTCTCTTATTACAGATGAACATTGCAATATATCATAAATGGATAGTTTTAAAATGACTACAATTATAGGCTACTATTTTCTTTCACTGTCACTCCAAGAAGTTCATATTCACATGTATATCTGCACGATGCAGGCCTAAAGTAAATTATTGTAAAACCATGTGTATTCATATATAATTGTAGCCTATTTATTTACAACTGGACAAATAAACACAAATCGGGGAAAATTAGAAATTCTCAGTTGTTTCCACTGAATTACATTAGCTCAATACATTAATGTATGAATGCTGAGTAAATTTCCATGTGCTTTCTTTTGATGAACCCCATTATTAATTATATAAACAGCACTGATTCTGAACGTGTTTCAAATTAAAAAGATAATTTATTATGCATGTGATGTTTAGTCAAATCCTAACGTCCTAATTTGTTTCTTCTCATCTACAGGTACACCAGAAATGACAAGCCATCCCCCTGCGAAAAAAAGAAAAATGTCTAAGGCAGACCATGCTCAGGCAATGAGTGCTGCATTCCTAAATCACCTCAACGAGTCCGAGGAAAAGTTCTTTGCCAGAGAGGAGCAACTACTGCAAATGCAGTAATGCAGTTTTTAATCCAGTATAACTAAGTTCTGAAGCCTGAAATGTTAAAGCATGAAAAAAAATGAGTACTGTTCATCAACAAATGAATATTTGAATGAATTTATTTATTATTAATTATATTATTTATTTAATAGTTTTTAAATTATTTATGTATTTATAGAATGTTGTAATTATTTTTCTGTATTATTTATTGTTCTGTGACTAAAACCCCATACTTGTAGTAGCCTATTTGTTCAATTGTTCAGACTTCTGGTATATTGTAGTTGTCTGTATTAATCTGTATTATATTAAAAAAAAGTAACAGAACAAAACAAATGTAACAATTACATTAAAAACATTTTCGCTGAATTCATTAATGCCACGTTTACAATTTTTGTTGCACACTTAAAGTTTTACAATTTACGTTAATACAGCAACTAGTTCCTGCAAACAATGGTCAGCAAGGCATCACGAATGGAAACAGCAGATGCACTGTCATCCATGTTGTCAACAACAGGTCTTTCCACGCATTCTTGGGGACATGCCCAGTTGTCCAGGTATTGCTCACGGTGGAATTCACAGAAATTATGCAGAACGCAGCAGGCCAGCACTACATCTGACACAGTGTCAATGTTAATGTCATTTCTCTTCAGTAAGCATCTCCACCTTCCTTTAAGGCATACAAATGCATTCTCCACAACTATCCTTGCCGAGCTCAACCGATGGTTGAAGTGTCGCTTTTCTTGGCTGAGTGTAACACTGTTAGGGAATGCTTTGATCAGCCATTTTTTCAAGGGATAGGCCGGGTCACCGATTACATATAGAGGAATCTCCAAGCCATTAATGTGCCCTGAGTGCTAAAGCAAACAAATAAATAAAAAATAATATAGTATTTAATGGATGGTTCAATGTTCAAAGATGTTGTTTGACTATTACAGTATACCTGTAGATGAATTACAGGAAAGAACATTTATGGGCTTTGAAACATGAATATTAAATATAAATCATTCTAGCAAATAATTAAGACAGATAATGTGTGCTCCATGTAGTTCCAAAATTGTCACAGACTATTTTACAAGCACTTCTCTCACCTCTCTTGCATAAAGATAACCACCCTGTCGATGCTCAGCAAGACAATAAAAATCAGAATTGGCCAGTACCCTAGCATCATGTGTCCTTCCAGGCCACCCAACGTAAACATCTGTGAAACTAAACGCAGCAAATTGTGATTAGTTGCCTAAATAATTAATTAACAAAAGGAAAGAAAACTGTCTGTATAGATACTTGCCACATTTTGTGATCTACTACGCTTTTGTAGAGCTGGTTTGAGTTCATTAGCCAAGGACATAAAAGTCTCTCGACTCATTCTAAAATGCTTAACCCAATCAGTATCACTGTAATTGTGTACCGTTACATTCCAAAAAACATCTCCTTGCAGACGACATTTCACCCACACAAGACGGTCTGGCGACATCTGCTGTCTCCCCTGGAAAGCTAATGCTAGAATCAATTTTCGTTTGTTGTGTCTGTGCCTGAGTGACTTTCTGGCTCTTTGAAACAGATTTCGGCCTCTTTTAATCGTGCGGCGATGTTCTCGATGCAGTAATTCATAATTTCTTTTAAGTGTTTTTTCCAGTTGGAACAATTTTGTTAAGAAAAAGAAAATGACTGTCAATACCACAGAAGCTAACATTGTGACTGCTAGCACGTGTTGCTAGCATGACTAGCATTTTGCTAGCATGTTTCTAGCATGATTAGCATGTTACTAGCATGTTTCTAGAATGATTAACATGTTACTAGTATGTCTAACATGTTTCTAGCATGATTAGCATGTCGTTAGCATGTTTATAGCATGATTAGCATCTTACTAGTATATTGTTAGCATGATTAGCAAGTGGCTAGCATGTTACTAGCAAGTGACTAGCTTGTTTCTAGCATGATTAACGTTACTAGCATGTCGCTAGCATTTTTCTAACATGATTAACAAGTGATTAGCATGTTGTTAGCATGATTAGCAAAGTGACTAGCATGTCGTTAACATGTTTCTAGCATGATTAGCATGCTGTTAGCATGTTCCTAGCATGATTAGCATCTTACTAGCATATTGTTAGCATTATTAGCAAGTGGCTAGCATGTTACTAGCAAGTGACTAACTTGTTTCTAGCATGATTAACATGTTACTAGCATGTCGCTAGCATTTTTCTAGCATGATTAACAAGTGATTAGCATGTTGTTAGCATGATTAGCAAAGTGACTAGCATGTCGTTAACATGTTTCTAGCATGATTAGCATCTTACTAGCATATTGTTAGCATTATTAGCAAGTGGCTAGCATGTTACTAGCAAGTGACTAGCTTGTTTCTAGCATGATTAACATGTTGCTAGCATGATTAGCAAGCGACTAGCATGTTGTTAGCATGATTAGCAAAGTGACTAGCATGTCGCTAGCATGTTGCTAGCATGATTAACAAGTGATTAGCATGTTGTTAGCATGATTAGCAAAGTGACTAGCATGTCGCTAGCATGTTTCTAGCATGATTAACATGCTGTTAGCATGTTTCTAGCATGATTAGCATCTTACTAGCATATTGTTAGCATTATTAGCAAGTGGCTAGCATGTTACTAGCAAGTGACTAGCTTGTTTCTAGCATGATTAACATGTTACTAGCATGTCGTTAGCATTTTTCTAGCATGATTAGCATGTTATTAACATGTTGCTAGCATGATTAAAGCGACTAGCATGTTGTTAGCATGATTAGCAAAGTGACTAGCATGTCGCTAGCATGTTGCTAGCATGATTAACAAGTGATTAGCATGTTGTTAGCATGATTAGCAAAGTGACTAGCATGTCGCTAGCATGTTTCTAGCATGATTAACATGCTGTTAAGCATGTTTCTAGCATGATTAGCATCTTACTAGCATATTGTTAGCATTATTAGCAAGTGGCTAGCATGTTACTAGCAAGTGACTAGCTTGTTTCTAGCATGATTAACATGTTACTAGCATGTCGTTAGCATTTTTCTAGCATGATTAGCATGTTATTAACATGTTGCTAGCATGATTAACAAGTGATTAGCATGTTACTAGCATGTTTCTAGCATTATTAGCAAGTGACTAGCATGTCGTTGCCATGTTTCTAGCATTATTAGCATGTCGCTAGGATAGATAGATGGATTTATTATAAATATTATTGAGTTTGAATGGGTTAGAAATAGTACATAGAAGGGAAGTCTGATTGAGTGTAATGGGCTTCAGTGTGTTTAGATTTGAATTTTGACAGTTGGAGCTTGAATAGTCTTGGCTCATCTGAACATTCCGTCATTATAAGTTTATGTGATTTGTATGATTTTTATTCTTCAGTTTTATGAAAACCATAAGTCCGATCAGTTAGAAAAGATAAAGCACACTAAGTCAGATCAGTCTGAAGAGCTGGGCTGAGTTTGGTGGTTCTAGCTTGAAAGCTCTAGGAGTAGCGTTCAGAAATTTTAGTCTCATAAGAATAATAATTAGCTTAAATAGCAGATCAGTTGATTTTCTCAAGCCAACCTAATTATTCACTGATCATCTTCACTAAAGCTCTGAAATGTAACATAAAAGGTATTTGAGGGAAGAGGGAATTAGTGGACTGAATGTTTCATAGATGAACTCGCACGTGTTTGAGTATGAAAAATAATATTTGAAAATTACAGCAAAGAGTTTCAGCAAACAAACACTTAAACTGCACAGAAAGCTTCAGAAGACTTGCAGCACATGAACTCATTTTCTGTGTCTTTAATGTCGTTTGTGGAGGCAACTTTGTGAAGGACATTATAAGCTGTTATTACATGGAATAGAGCTGAATATTAGTATTTACCTGAAAGAACAGTTTAAAAACAGTTTGAAATAAAGTTTGTTTCTTTGACTAAAACCTGATTTTTCAGAGGAAAATATTTTATGAACCAGTTAATTCATGTTTAACACATGCAACATTATTGCAAATTGTTACAGATCTTTAGGTAAAAGTTCTCCAGAAGATGAAGTGATTATTAGAAGAACATATGAAGAATCACACCATATCCTCTCAGTCCTTAAATAATACTGACATGTTCATTTTCAGACTCAATAATGATCTCCTCTTTTCTCTGTTTCTGTGCTGCTGTCAGGGTCAGTGCCGGTGGGAGATTGTATCACTCTAAACCCTGAGACTGAGATACGGACAAGTGATGAGATACAGTGGCTGCACGGAGATGAAGAGACTCTCATAGCTGGAATCAGAAGAGATAACAGAGAGATGAACACATATTGGGGTCCTGATGAGATATTCACGTACAGACTGAAGCTGGACAAGACGACTGGATCACTGACCATCAAGCTCATCCTCACTGAACACACTGGACTTTATACTCTGAAGATCAGAAGAGGCAGAGAAACCTTACACAAAAAATTCACGGTTTCTATCGAAGGTGAGTCGCTCCAGACAGTGTAATAATGATCACATTCTTCATCATTCATTCATTCATTTATTTTTCTGAAGTGAATTCAGCTCAAACTGCTTAATGTTTCAACTCCCCTCAGAGATTCTCAGATCATTTTAGTCTAAAGTGTTTTTCTGTCTTTTTGTTATTATAAAGTTTGTTTTAAAAAAATCACTCCATTGGCCTACTACTGTGACAGAGACAAAGGCCCTCAAAAAGTAAATTACAAATGAAATGTCAAACTCTGTTGTTCACATCCATACACACTTGATCTAATGTCCTCTGTGTATTTGTGTCTTTCTCTGCACTGTTCTCACACATGAAGAGAGGATAGCAGTGATAGAGGGAGATTCTGTCACTCTATACTCTGATACTGTAATACAGACAGATGATGAGATACAGTGGCTGTTTGATGATAAAGAGCAGCAGACTGTCCTGGCTGAAATCAAGACCACAGAGGTGACTAAACATGATAAAACTGATGAGAGATTCAGAAACAGACTGGAGCTGAACAAGAAGACAGGATCACTGACTGTCAGAAACTTCACAGCTGCACACTCTGGACTCTACACTCTGAAGATCAGAAGAGGCACAAAAACCTCGTACAGAAGATTCATCATTTATATCAGAGGTGAGTCACTCCAGTGAATGTAATAATGATCACATTCTTCTTCATTCATTCATTTTTTTCTGAAGTGAATTCAGCTCAAACGGTTTAATCTTTAAAGGGTAATGTCAATGAGAGTTGTATTTCATGTTAATTTTTCAATTAACTAATTTAATTTTTCAGCTCATACTTTTCACACAGCAGTGTAAAGATCATCACTGATAAAACAGCATCTGCATGATCTGTGTGTAGATATTTCAGTCTCTGTTGTTCACATGTGCACACACTTGATCTAATGACATCTGTGTATTTCTGTCTTTCTGTGCTCTGTTCTCACACATGAAGAGAGGAGGACAGCAGCGACGGAGGGAGAGGATGTCACTCTAAACCCTGATACTGAAATAATCGATGATAGTTTGATGCGGTGGATGTTTGGAGATGAAGAGCAGCAGACTCTTATAGCTGAAATCAAAGAAAAGACCGGAGAATTTTGGATATATGATTATGCTGCTGGTGGGAGATTCAGAGACAGACTGAAGCTGGACACGACGACTGGATCTCTGACCATCAACAACACCAGAACCACAGACTCTGGAGTCTATACACTAGAGATCACATCCAGCAGAGGGGCTTCAGACCAGACATTTTTTGTCACTGTCAAAGGTGAGTAGCTGAAGTCAGTATAATAACGATCACAGATCTTCATCGGCAGTTATTCCCCATAATTCTGTTCTTCTGCAGGTAATTCAGCTCAAACTGCTTCATGTTCAGACCTCATTCAGAGTTTATTCTGTAGATCATTTCATTCAGTTTTGAAATCTCCCGCTGAACTACATTGTGAAACACTGTTCTGTTGCTGCCCCGAAAAATACTTCCTTAAGCTTTTATTTATATCAGCACTCTGTATAAAGTTCACTTGGATTTGAAGTTTTGTCTTTGATTCATCAAATCTGAAGCAGACAGTAATATAAAGTTTCTTTTTTGGAAAACAGCAAACTATATTCATTTCAAACAGATACATCATCATCTGAATGCTTATGTAGTCATTTCAAACTCTGATATTTACATGACCACACTTGATCTAAAGACAGATTTGTCTTTGTTTTTCTCTGTTTCTGTGCTGCTGTGACAGATAAAGTGGAGAAGAAATCACTGAACGAGGGAGATTCTGTCACTCTAAACCCTGATACTGAAATACAGAGAGATGATCAGATCCTGTGGATGTTTGGAGCTCAAGACTATCTCATTGCTCAAATCAGAGGAGGGACTGTAGAGAGATATGATGATGGTGTTAATAAGAGATTCAGAGACAGACTGAAGCTGGACAGGACGACTGGATCACTGACCATCACAGACATCTCAACTGAACACACTGGACTTTATAAACTATTGACCATCAGCAGCAGCAGAGGGACCTTGTTCAAGAAATTCAATGTTTTAATACACTGTAAGTAATTTTCTTTCAGTTTATTTTTAAATGCACAGTGCACAAGTGATGATGCAGTGAATGAACAGTTTTGCACTGAACTTAATGTTAATAGACAAAGGTGCACATTATAGTGTGGGACTAATTTGACATTCATTTAGTATTTTCCTCAATTTATCCAATTTGTTCAAAATTATGACTTAAAACAGAGCATGAAATGACTATACCAATTAAGTATAAATAATTTACCTGCATTTATAAATATTGAATGTGTATTAAAATGTATGATTTTGTTCTAAAATATTATAGGTATCCACCTTTTTCTTGACGTAAAAATGGACGCGGCCATTTGTAAATTCTAGCTTCCGGTCTCATCCGCGTCCAGCTATTTTTAGCTGTACAAAACAGTTCGTTTTGCTGTTTGATATTGAAAATTAGTGTGTCTTATATTATTTTAATGTATTATCTTATATTATTTTAATGTATTATATGTAGTGCAAAAAGGTTTACCGTTTACTGCACGTTGTTATTCTCCTCGTTATTTACCTATAGCGGCTAATGAACCGGAAGTCTCACCAATAGGCTTACTTCCACATTGAAGAAAAAGGTGGATTAATGTTACATAATTAGTATAGCGGCAGATCCTGGCACAGGTAATATAGACAGATGCCAAGGGCCCGTAACACGCTGAGGGGTGGCGTGAGGCACCGGCTGCACATGCAGCTTTCAGACGTGACTTCTCTTCTTTATAGTTCACTCATGGCATTATTTTAATGTTGAAAGCACATTAATATGAGAGCACATGCAGGTAATGCGAGAGCACAGTTCTCTCAGATATACAGTGTGCCCTGTTACTAACTGACTCTGCTCTCTCTCTGATATTGTGTGTGCTCAAACACTAATCTGTGCACTCGTGAATCTCTTTCTATGTGCTGCTGTGACATGAAGTGAAGTATGAGGTAGTGACTGCAGGAGATTCTGTCCATCTATACACTGGTCTTACTGGAAAACATACAGCTGATAAGATACAGTGGAGGTTTGGAGATGAAGAGACTCTCATAGCTGAAATCAAAGGAGGGACCGTAGAGACATATGATGTTCCTGATGAGAGATTCAGAGACAGACTGGAGCTGAACGAGACGACTGGAGATCTGATCATCAAGAACTCTACAGCTGAACATGCTGGATATTATAAACTGAAGATCCGCAGCAGTGAAGGGGACACAAGCAGGACATTCATTGTTTTTATCAGAGGTGAGTCGCTCCAGTCAATGTAATAATGATCACATTCTTCCTCATAGATTCAGATTTTTCTGCAGGTAATTCAGATCAAACTGCTTAATGTTCAAACTCCATTCAGAGTTTGTTCTGTAGATCATTTCTTTTTTACATTTTTAAAGATTACAAATGATTAAAGTTGCTGCCTCGCCTCAATGAGTATTTAATTCAGCTTTTCTTTGTATCAGCGCTCTGTAAATAACACAGAAATGTATATTAGATTCTTCTCCTCTGAAACAGCAAACTGTTTTGAGCTGATAAAACTGCATCTGAATGATGTTTATGAAGTCATTTTGAACTCTATTGTTCTCGTGCACACACTTGATCTGAAGGATGTCTTTGTGTTTCTCTGCTTCTAGGTGCTGCTGTCACAAATGAAGCGAGGAAGAAATCAGAGACGAAGGAGAAGAACGGTGAGAATCTGCTGTTTGCGCTGAATATCTTTAACTTTACAACAATATCATGATCTGATGTGTGTGATTCGACTTCATTCAGTTTATTTATTCAGATTTCAAACAAATGACTGTAAGTGAATTAAACAGCAGCTGTCCTGAGAGAAATGACCTTCTGATGAATCTTTTAATGATACAAACATCCGAGATGTAGAAGTGTAAATGACCCAAGTTAACTTTTACATTTCAGATTGCATATTCTAGTAGATCCACGAGTTCACAAATATAGTAAATGTTTATTTTCCAGAAAAGTGCTTAGATTGAATTCATCAAATAAGCAAAATGTGCTGCTGACAATCTGTTAAATGAGTTTGTACACTGTAAATGCTTCACTTTAAATTTGATATCTCGTATGAAGAAATCCAGATCAGTACATCATCTCTGTTTTTAATTCATCAGTGTCTCTGTATTTTCCTTCAGACTCCAGAGAGAACCGAGGGAATGAATCAGCGACTGTAGAGATGCCGCTGTTGAATGGAGAGGATGTTGGATGAAGTGAATGAGGAGGAGGGGACGAGTTCACTTTAATAACATAAGACCCGCCCACCAGTGTCAATCACTCTGACATCATCAACATTTCAGTTCCAGCTACAACAACAAAACATTTTTAATTTGAAAGATGCTATGTGTTATTACTCTGACTCTACCAACAAATCTAAAAATATATATTTTCATTTTTTAAATTTTGTTTGGCCAATTTTGATGGGCTCAATTCCTACTCTTTCACATTTTCTGATTGAGGTTGACTTACAGCTCATCTTTTTGTTTGACTGGCAAAAGAAAAAAGTCAAGTTTTCAAGTTTTTGAAACTATATGAAAATGAATTTCTATTGACTCTGATTAAGTTCAGACAGCTCTCTTTCATTTCTCTTTATTTTATTATTATTATATTTTTAATATATTGTAAGCTACCTTCCCCTTTGTTTTAATTTTCCTAATCATATGTATACAGTTATTCTTACTTATATCTTCTTTTCTTTGATAATATTCATGTTTTTTAATAATAAAAAAATATATATAAAATTTGATCAAAGGAAAAAAACAACAACAAAATTGTTATTTTATGAGCCTCTAGAATCCGTCCAGTGAAAGTGAGAAATGTTAAACTTGCATGTACAAAGCTTCTTTGGTTTCATATTGACCAAGAAACATGTTTATCAAACACTTTCATGTCATTTTAATAATGTTACGCTTCATACCTGTTACTTTATTAACATAATGCTAGTTTGACTCTCACAGCTTTGATTTCATGTTTTTTGAAGCCTAAAGTGGGCGGAGCCGACCGCCGCCATCTTGGAAGCGCGTCACCGCGCGTCACTCCCGGATAATCGAAAATGGGCAAAAAGGCGGGACGTGGGTGAAGCTGAGCTGAAACCACGCCCCTCTATAGTGACAGCAGTGCTGCCGTGCAAAGACAGAACACCATAACTTCGTTTTTGGTCGAAAATGAGTTATTGATCATTTTGGGACATTAATGGCCTCCTTTATCATGTGTTTAAGTATCATGGAGAAAAGCCCCGGAGAAACCAAGGCAGAACACAGTATAACATCAGTTACAAATACAAATCATTAAAGCCAGTTTTCTAAGTTTCGCACTAGCGAGTTTCACACTCTGGAGCAGAGCTCGTGGCAGTCCACCTGTCACTCAAGTGGCCACGCCCTTAATTATGCAGAACTTTAAAGCTTAATATAATTTAAACGGATGAGTTATAAAAAAATTCACCCCCCTCACAGTTGTCACGAAGGGCAAAATTAGCTATATAGACCAAAATAATTTTTTGTACCAGGCTGTAAACATGTTTTTTTCTGCTGTAAAGTTGGGCATTTTAACATGGGGAGTCCTTTTGGAGCCAGCCTCCAGCGGCCAGTTGATGAATTGCAGTTTTAGTCACTTCCGTGTTGGTTTCACTAGAGGGAGCGGGAGGTTGCCGCTTGGGTAAAACGAACGTTTCCCCCTCATTGGAAAAGCATGGTGTTGACCCAGAATGGTGTACATAAAATCATTTAGCTGCTCGACAGAGCACGATACGTCGAAAAACTGATCCGTATAGTGACGGACTGTCCGTACGGTATCTGTGACTGGACAAACGACCCAACGAAATGGCTAGAGGTGTCGTTTCCCGACACTTTCTGTGACCTGATTGAGTCTCCAGGCAAGAGACAGCTTACTACAAGCCTATACGTGACGGCTTGTGAAAGTAAACATTAGTCGTTTTGTTTTGCTTAATCTTAATAAAGTGATAAAGACTAGATAAAAGCCTGTCATACTTTTTTATTTATATTAAAAATAATTTTAACATTGACAAAACATAGGTAACATTAAAGGTATACTGAAGTGCCTTGAAATGCACAGCATTGTGGTGTGTGCTAAATGTAAGGGATTGTATATAATAATATGAAATAAATGTTTTAATATGACATTTACATCACAAAATATCAGGGAGTGACATTTATTTGATGTGAAGGAGGGTTGCTGTAAGTTCCTGACACAGAGTAATCATGTTCATATAACGTTAAACCTTAAAACTCACTACTACAACATACACACTCCCACATACACAGGACACAAAGAGAATCTAAAATGTAAAACACTTCCCCGTTTCCAGAAATCAAGACCCCCTCCTGGGGTCTAGGGAAAGGAATCAGTCGTGCCGGTGTCCTGACATTTTATCCTACCCGTCAGATTTTCCTACCAGGGCTTACTGCGCATGCGCATCACAATATTGCGTCTTTTTTCTCATGCTGAACAACAATATTTAATGTATCCGCATTACTGTATGGGTAGGTTTAGGTTTGGGGTAGGTGTAGACATTAATAAAACACAATCTAATAGGTAGAAAAAAAATATTTATTGTTGGTTTCCGGTAGCTGTATCCCTTCTAGCCACAACCGCGAATATAACACATAATTACTGTATTTGCATTACTGTAGGATAGGTTTAGGGTTGTGGTAGGTGTAGACATTAATAAATCATAATTTAACAGGTAGCATTTTTCGTTGTCGAAATGGCGTTTGCAATAACTTGCAATGAGTCTGTTACAGCGCTGTGGAGGAATTTTGGCCCACTCTTCTTTGCAGAATTGTTGTAATTCAGCCACATTGGAGGGTTTTCGAGCATGAACCGCCTTTTTAAGGTCATGCCACAGCATTTCAGTAGGATTCAGGTCAGGACTTTGACTAGGCCACTCCAAAGTCTTTTTGTTTTTCTTCAGCCATTCAGAGGTGGACTTGCTGGTGTGTTTTGGATCATTGTCCTGCTGCAGAACCCAAGTTCTCTTCAGCTTGAGGTCACGAACAGATGGCCGGACATTGTCCTTCAGGATTTTTTGGTAGACAGCAGAATTCATGGTTCCATTTATCACAGCAAGTCTTCCAGGTCCTGAAGCAGCAAAGCAGCCTCAGACCATCACACTACCACCACCATATTTTACTGTTGGTATGATGTTCTTTTTATGAAATGCTGTGTTACTTTTACGCCAGATGTAATGGGACACAACATGCAAAAAATTAAAAATCAAGAAGGGGCCAACAATTTTTCACACCACAGTATATATATATATATATATATATATATATAAGCAGTAAAGACATTTACAGTTAATAAACATTGCTATTTTAAATAATTTTAAATAATTCACATTTCTATTTTCAGTTTAATATTTTTAATATGTTCTAAACTTTCGGTTCATCATCAAAAACTGGGGAAAAAAAACACCACATATTTCAGAGTTCAATAAGCAGCACAACTGTTTTCAGGGAAGAAGAAGAAGGATGAGGAAGAGGATAATTTTGCCAAAAAGCAAACATTACAAGAGAAAGATATCAACATGATTGTCAATCAGTATAAATTGGATCAAAGAAGCAAAGTGATAATTAACAGATTTTCCATATATCAGCTCCTAAAGGACTGAAATATCAGAGTGAGCAGCGATTTTCATATTCAGTCACAAGAGGGAGATACAGCAGCTTCAGCAGGAGAGAGAAAGTGAAAGTGACCATGAGCTCTGCATTTATCTCATCCAAGTGAACACACACAGCAGTGAGTAATGAATACACACACACACACACACGGGGAGCAGCTGGGGGTTCAGTGTCTTGCTCAAGGGTCTCAGGTCAGTCGTGGTATTGAAGGTGGAAGAGAGTACACAACTACACGTATTCGTTTGAATGGCCTTCAAAGAAGAAGATGCTCTGTGTCTCCAGATAGTGTAGTTACAACATCTACCAGCAGAGGCGATCGTGACCAGAAGAGAAGAGAGAAAACAATACACACAATAAAGCCATGACAATACATATACTGTGAAAATCCTCCAAATATTATATATCCATCTCAAAACACTATGATAGACATTTAATCAGAGTTCAGTGAAGAAACTGAGCTGCTATATAACAAATCTCAACTAAAATCAAAAACAGGATCAGGTGTTGATCACATAACTCATATAATAATTTAGGAAAATATATTTTTACAGATTACGGAAATATTTAAACAGTTAAGCTTTCACATATTGGTTTTTAAGGCCTTTGACACTGTAAAATAATGTTGTTTTTCCATGTTCTGTCACTAGTTGGCGCTCCAGCAGGGTCTTTAGGAGAGATGTACTGTCTGTACACCATTAAACTGAGTTAAAATGACTGAATATGAAGATTAAAAAACATTCTGACATGTAGATTGTTTAAAAAAAAACCCTGATAATAATTCATTTAATATCCTATTTTGATCAGCTCTCTGTGTGTGACGTTTGACCTTTTGACCTCTAGTCTAAATCAGCCACACAATGACATTCAGAATCACAATAAACTGTCAAAAATCAATTGTAAATGGTTCAAAATTGGTATAAAATTGTTCAGAAGAGTAATCCTGCAGAAGTGAGTCATACTGAGTCATCAGAACTCGTTTATCTCTTCAGTTCACACAGACGTGTAGATCCTGATCCTGTACAAGCTCTCATTATCTGTGAAGTCTTATGTAATGTTCTGTAATTTTTAAAAACCTGATTTGATTATGTTATATAAAGCAGACCTGAATGCTGTTTAGTATTAAAAACTAAATTTCAAATGCACTGCTCAGTTTCTTCTCTGGTTTTCACACTCCATCTCTCTCTCACACGTTCATGTATAAACTAGAAGTATCAGGATCTTTTTGTCTCCTGAGAGCTTCAGTTTCTTAAAGGACTGTTTATCTGCATTGGTTCTAGCAGAAGCTCATTAAACCACAGTGTGTTTGAAGGTTAAAGTGTTAAAATGCACTCGCAGTTCTTCTCTCTCATCTGCTCTCAATTGATCAATTGCTACTATATTCACACAAAATACATGTTTTGTTGATGTGAATCATTCAGATTGTTGTACTGAACTCATCTCTTGCTGAACTCTTGCTGAATCTCTTGGTGTCGCTGGTTTAGTTGCTCTGTGGAGCTTTATTGTGGTTTGTGGAGAGTAGAAAACCACTGGACCAAAACTGAACTAAACCAAACAACAGTTTTACAAGCCGCAGGACAATAGAGAGATAATTGATCAGGCTCAACATCTGTGCATCATGGAATTAAACAGACATGAATGCAAAAATGCGTTAAAATAGTAGTGAAACTAAGAGCAGAGTGGAATATAAACTGAAGAAATGACGAATGTTCACACATTTATTTTTGCGACCGAGCGGCTGTGGTCAGTTTTTTTTTTCCTCAGCTTCTCATTTAACACTCAATATTTTTTTTTTTCTTTTCCACACCTTCCTAGAACCATTTAACAGTAGGCCTTTAACAGAAAAACCCTCAGTCATGATGTTTGCCACCTTTTTATTTATTTATTTATTTTTTGTAATGCAAATTCACTAAATAACCCAGTTCATTATTTTTATCAAGTAGTTTTTTTAATGGCCTGGTATATTTATTTTCTAGATAAAAGTGTCTGCTAAATGAATAAATGTAACTAAATCCAGAATCCAGATGCATGAACATATGGATTGTTGCAAAATCTGCTTCAGCTGTAGAAGCCTTAAGACCAAAGAAAAAAGGTTTAACATGACAAAACACATATAATTCATACACAAAATACATAACTTCATCTCTATATGCATCACTGAAAAAAACAACAACAACTTATAAATCTTGTTGTAATATAAAGAATAAACATTACTGTCAAAAACAATGTTAAAACAGAAATAAAGACAGGACAAATAACATAATTCTCTACTCACCATAGACAGTAACATTAAAGCTCTTGCTCTTCAAATTTGTTCCTTTCATACGTAGAATATAAGGTCCAGAGTCTGTGATTGTGGTGTTTATGATGGTCAGAGCTCCAGTCTGATTGTCCAGCAGCAGTCTGTTTCTGAATCTCTCATCAAGACTATCATTAAATGAGATCTGTTGACTTTTCATATTGATTTTAGCTATGAGTACAGCTGCAGACAACCACTCAAGCGTATCATATCCCTGTCTTTCAGTAACATCATCAGTTAGAGTGACTGAATCTCCCTCCTTCACCTTCACTTCATCACCAAACACACCTGCAAAACAAAACACACTGTTACTCAAAGTTCTCATTTTGATTCACTGATGCTCTTATTAAAAAGTTGTTGTAATTCTTTCATTTCAAATGGAATAATTCTATAACCTCTTTTATATGTTGCACCAATTTTAATCTTTTAATTTTAATTTGATACAAACCCTTCAAATAGGATATTTAAAACATACAAAAACAACATGAAAATCAAAACAATGAAACAATGAACAGAGAAATGCCAAACAGATTTGTGTGGACCAATAATTGGACCTTCATCAGCTTCATCATGTTCAAGTTGATGCATAAACCCAGAAAACCACAGAATTCTCTCCTAACATTAGTGTAAGATGACCATTTGGTTATTTCTTTAGGAACATTGAAGGGAGGTTTTTGTGTGACATCTTATTAAGAAATTAAAAATAACATTTTTATGAACTACATTTCTAAAATTGCACAATGACTGAAGTAAGAGTAATACAGCATTAATTCTCTCTCTCACTTTCGGCTGTCCCTGATTGGGGTGCCACAGCTTATTGTATTTATTTGACACAGGTTGCCCTTTACAACGCAACCCCAAAACTAGGAGTTGGACACACACACACACACACACACACACACACACACACACACACACACATATGGGGAAATTATTTAATTTAGTTTAATTTAATTTAATTTAGTGTCTCCAATTGAAGAGTTCAGATGCAAAAGCCTCTAAGTGCCATCTGAAATTTTCATCTAAAATGAGCATTTTTATCAGGCTCCTATGTGTAGGTTACAACAAGTCCTCCAACTCATACAACCGTAAAGGTCGTTTGTCACTATCCTCAAATACGACCCATACGAGCGTTCCCTAGATTAGCACCCCTACCGGCAACAGGAGATGCTACAGATACTTTCGCCTAAATGCATTGTGGGTTTCTTTAAAATGCTTGCTTTTTGCGTTTTAAACTCTCCCGGCTATTCGAAGTGTTTTATTGCTAAAAATATATGGATTTTAGATAACTTCAAGACACGTACAGGTAGAGTTTCCACCCGTCTCGTAAAGTAACGTTAGTCGATCGTCCCGTATTTATGAATGAAATTATGTCGTGTTTCAAATCTATACTGTACTGTTTGTCCCATTATTTCAACATGTTTGACGTTCAGATCATTCAAGTGGACCCTGCCAGCATAAAGTTAGTTTTCATTGTGATATTTGTTTGAAATTAGCCTGTGGTTGAAAAGTGATCATGTAAAAGTCCACACATTTACCATGTTTTTACCATAGTTACATAGTTTTAATGTGGTATTTGTAGTTAAAACACGGTATCCACAACACTTACCTTGTTTCACCACAGTAACTGTGTTTTTACTGTGTACTATTTAAATCACAAAAACACAACATTTACCATGTTTTTACCACAGTAACATAGTTTTAATGTGGTATCTGTAGTTAAAACACGGTATCCACAACACTTACCTTGTTTTACCACAGTAACTGTGTTTTTACTGTGTACTATTTGCAGTTAAAGCACAAAAACACAACATTTACCATGTTTTTACCACAGTAACATAGTTTTAATGTGGTATTTGTAGTTAATCACATAACTTACCATGCCTTTAATACTTTTATGTAAAAAAAAATGTAATTCAATATTATTTGTCTTGCAGCTTCTTCAGATCACATACATCTCCATCTCCTACAACAACCTTTAGTGTCCAGCAGCTGTTTATCAACAGCTCTCTCTCTCTCTGTCAGCTTTTCCTTGCCTATTTTTCTGAACTGTTATTCATAATTAATTTACACATTTTTGCTCTCTTCCTTTCTCTTTTTCATCATGGCATATTTTCAAAGCTCAGAATCGAATTTTGATCGGTTATGTCAAAAAGCTGCTAATATTAACAGGTAACTAGTACTGGAAGCTCCCAGTGCTGAACCTGAAGAAGCTGCCAAAGGTTCAACATTTTCTGTTTTCTTTGTTTCAGCTAAAAAGGAAGACCAAAGGAAGGCCTGTCGAACTCTTGTCTTGTCTTGTTTGTGGAGAGGGATGAATCTGGCCATCTTGTGTGTTTATGGAGAAGACCAAAAGCTGCAAAGGCAAACATTTCCAATGGTACGTCTGTGCTGGTCTTAACCCTTTGACTGAACTTTACGGCAGTTACATTTTGCACAGCATTTGATGTTTCTTAAACTTTGGTTTACATATCCCACGGCCCCATCAGGAAGAGCCCTCAACAAAGTCTTACGCTGTCCGTGTTTTTATTGAACACATCTGTCTAAGCAAGAGTCTGGAAATGCTAGTTTAAATTGTCACGTGACAAATCAGATCTTCAATTAATTTGGCCAAATCAGATCACTATATATACTATAATGAGAACTGCTGTATTTTATCATCCACACCAACAAATGATAACATTCAGTTTATTATTATACATGCTGCAGTTAAGTTGTTGTCTGCCACTTTAAATGCTCAAGCTCTTTAAAGTCAGGTGAATTCTGATTGGCTGTCTTTATTGTTCATCAGCTGGAAAATTAATATCCAATTATATTGTTCCTCTGTCTTTTTAAATGTTAAAAAAAAAATGAAAATAGATTCTGATGATATTGTTACTCTGTCATTAAATGTTAAATAGCTGCGGTATAGACTCATGTTTAAAATAATTCATATTAATATAGCTTGATACAGCTTTTTCTAAAAAAAAAAAAAAACACTTTTTCGTTAAACTTAAACACACAATTCTGCCTCTCTTTGCCTATTTCTCTTCATCTTAGTCCTTTACTCCCTCACTCACTCACACATTATTTTTGCTCTGTTGTAAGGTAAAAACAGAGAGTTCGCATGATGGCCTTTTTCAGTTTTGTCAACTGAACGGCTACTAGTGAGGGTCAGCGAGTTCTTGTCATGATGAGCCCTCGCCAGATAAGGTTTGTAGAAAACTGTAATCAATATTTATTCATCAAATCCTCTGACCTGAATCTTTTGGGGAATGAACTTAAATATATGTGTCTTAATTTATATGTTTAACCAACAGCATTAATTAAACATGGGGTCAATAGATATTTTCTTGTTTTACAGCCAAAATGGAAGACCAAAAACACAAAGAAAATCAATCACAGCAAGCCAGTCAAAGCAGTCCTGTTGGGAATGAACATGGTCTTCTTGTGCCCAAACAGAGAAGACGGAGAACTGAAAATCTGCACATTTCCATTGGTATGTATGTATTCAAGAAATACAGTCAAATGTAGTACAGCATTTGATGTTGATCTCTCAAAGGAGTCTTCAAGTCAGCAGTTATCATTTTTCACATACACATCTTTTTTTCATAGCTCCTAGAATGAGCAAATCAGCTGTGCATCATCTCTGGAATTTGGGAAGGAAATGACCGAATATGCTGCACCTATTCACCAAAACTATTTCTCTGGAGTTATCATTGACTTATTGTTTTGTCTGTTTGTTTGAAGGAGGATGAAGCCAGTTGATGAAGATATCAATTCAGTGGCCACCAAGTACTGCACTGCTGCCTGAACCCATCAGATATCTGCTGTGAAGACTGCATTCAAGAACAGCTCTACTGCGACAGCTCAGATGTTACGGCACATAAAAGAAACTTACCAACTGAACAACTGCAAGATAGTGATAGCCCATAGTGATAGCCCATACCTCCAACAACATTCAACAGGAATCAATGGAAAGTCCAGTGCAACAATTATAAATTGTCTGTACCTTGTCTTACTGAATGACACATTGGCGTAATACTGTAATAGAACAATAAATTAATTATGAATAACAGTTAAAATAGGCAAGGAAAAGCTGACAGAGAGAGAGAGAGAGAGTGGGCTGTTGATAAACAGCTGCTGGACACTAAAGGTTGTTGTAGGAGATGGAGATGTATGTGATCTGAAGAAACTGAAAGACAAAAAAATATTGAATTACATTTTTTTTTACATAAAAGTATTAAAGGCATGGCAAGTTATGTGATTAACTACAAATACCACATTAAAACTACGTTACTGTGGTAAAAACATGGTAAATGTTGTGTTATTGTGCTTTAACTACAAAGTACACAGTAAAAACACAGTTACAGTGGTAAAACAAGGTAATTGTGGATACCATGTTTTAACTACAAATACCACATTAAAACTACATTACTGTGGTAAAAATATGGTAAATGTTGTGTTACTCTGCTTTAACTACAAATAGTAACATTACACAGTAAAAACACAGTTTTCAAAGTATGTTAAGTGTTGTGTACTGTGCTTTAACTACAAAGAGTACACAATAAACACAGTAATTATAGTAAAATCATGGTTAGTGTTGTGCTTTTCAAATAGTGTGCAGTAAAAACATTGTTAAATTTACATAGCAGACTATTTTAACCAAAGCTACTGTGGTAAAACCATGGTAAGTATTGTGTTTACTGTGTTTTAACTACAAATACCACAGTAAAACGACAGTTACTATGGTAAAAAGTGATGTGGCCACTGGGCATTTAACAGCACTGTGATTACATTAGTTCAGAGGCATTCACAACTGATTTGTAAAGAAAACGTCAAACTGCACTTGCTTACACATTAATTGCAGACAATCAGAAAGGTACCTTAATCATCCATCACAAGGACTAAAACCTAAGAATATAGTTCTGATGTGCAGAACAAGATTGTTGAGCTTCACAAAACAGAAAGTTGCTGTAAGACAAAAGCTAAAGCATTGAACATCCACATTTCCATCATTAGGGCAATAATTAAGAGGTTCCAATCAACTAAAGATGTTAAAAATCTGCCTGGAAGAGGACGTGTGTCTATATCGTCCAAATGCACGGTGAGGAGGAGAGTTTGAGTGGCCAAAGACTCTCCAAGGATCACAGCTGGAGAATTGTAGAGATTAGTTGAGTCTTGGGGTCAGAAAGCCTAAAAATAAAAAAAAATCAAACAGCCCCTACATCACCGCATATTTTTCAGGAGGGTTTCAAGAAAAATTTCAAGAATAATTTTTTGAATGAAAGATCAAAAGGATAAACAATGCAGATTTATTTTCACAGCCACCTGTCTGTGAAATACAGGCTAAAGTCTCAAAATCTAATTATGAGATAACATTTCAACCATTAATTTCACTATGGTTTCAATCATTGGCATGATCTTACTCAGTCAGTATTAAAGATATCAAGGTTACATTTTCAAAGAATGTTCTTTACCTTATGAAGGATGATTTTATGAAGAAAATAGTAAATCACCAAAAAATGACTTTAGCTGGGTTTTCACAGGCAGGGTATATATATATAATTTATACATTCCCCTCCAAAAGTATTGGGACAGTGAGGCCAATTTTTTTATTTTTGCTGTAGACTGAAAATATTCGGGTTTGACATCAAAAGATGAATATCAGACAAGAGATTTACATGCCGGCTGTCATGAATCCGGTCTATGAACTTCCGTTCACTCACCACCAGAGGTCACTCGCTCATCACATGGACTCTTGCACTACACTACTGTTGCACTTCACCAGACTACATTTCCCATCATCCATTGCACTGACTACACACACAGCTGATTGCACTGATCACAGGCTCACACCTGAGAACTATCGCACAATCACACACTCTATATAAACCATGGACTTCCGTTCACAGTTTGCCGAGTATTGATCTGAGTATAGCTCTCTTCAAGTGCTAGCTGCCTTACCGTGTTTCTTGTTCAGTTTCAGTATTGTTCTGCGTTTATCACTCCCCTAGTGTTAGCTGCGATACAGAACCCGTTTCTTGTGTTCTAGTCTGTGTTCCATGTATTTACTCCTGTCTCACCGTTCGGACTCTGTTTATGCCTCGCCTGGACTATTGCCCTTGTACCTGGATTATCTCTCTGCCTTACCCTGTTGGATATTGTTCGCCAATCGTCAACCCACGATTACTCTGTGTCTTGCCCATGCCATACCTGTTTGCCGTTGTTTGACCCTGCCTGTGTTATGACCACGTCCCTGTCTAATAAAAGCCTGCAAATGGATCCGCATGTCTCACGTCTCGTTGGCTCCATTACACCGGAAAATCAATTAGAGCCATATTGCACACACATTGGCCATAGCCATTTCAACCGTTTGGAATGTTCTGAAGAAGAAAGAAGCCACTGATGTACTAAGTAACAGATATCTAATGGGTAGACCAAGGAAAACAACTACAGCTGATGACAGAAACATTGTGAGAGCTTTCAGGAAAGACCCTAAAACAACTCTAAGTGAGATCCACAACAACCTCCAGAGGGCAGGAGTGAAGGTATCATAATCTACTGTTCGCAGAAGACATGATCACAAGTACAGAGGCTACACCAGAAGATGCAAACCACTCATTAGCAAGAAGAATAGGAAGGCCAGGCTGGAATTTGCCAAAAAGTACAGAGATGAGCCTCAAAAATTCTGGAACAAAGTTTTATGGGCTGATGAGACAAAGATTAACCTTTACCAAAGTGATGGAAAGGCTAAAGTTTGGAGAAAGAAAGGATCTGCTCATGATTCCAAACATACAAGCTCATCTGTGGAACACAGTGGAGGTAATGTCATGGCTTGGGATTGCATGGCTTCTTCTGGAACGGGCTCATTAATCTTCATTGATGATGTAACACATGATGGCAGCAGCAAAATGAACTCCACAGTCTCAGATCCTTCATCATGCAGCAAGATAATGACCCAAAACACACTGCCAAAACAACAAAGGAGTTCATCAGGGGCAAGCAGTGGAAGGTTTTAGATTGAGTCAAGTCAATCTCCAGACTTAAACCCTATAGAGCATGCCTTTTACCTGCTAAAGAGGAGACTGAAGGGGGTAACCCCCCAAAACAAACAACAACTGAAAGAGGTTGCGCTGAAAGCCTGGAAAAGCATCACAATAGGTCACAGGCTTGATGCAGTTATTGAAAGCAAAGGATTTGCAACTAAATATTAAGTCTTTTTCACTTTAATCGATGTTAATTCTATCTGTTCCAATACTTTTGCTCACATGAAAAATGGGTGGGTTCAAACAAAAGGTGATATCTTCTAAGTTGTGTGTCAGAGATGTAAATACCTGGAAATAAAAGCCGACACGTAAATCTCTTGTCTGATATTAGTCTTTTGATGTCAAACCCAAATGTTTTCAGTCTTCAGCAAAAATAAAGGAATTGGCCTCACTGTCCCAATACTTTTGGAGGGGAGTGTATATATTTCAAATTACCAAACTAAGGGAGCAATATTACTTAGTTTTTGAATATAAAAAAATGTGTTCTACTGTCTGGGGTCCGCCATCAAGAGTTTACTTTTCACTTTTTTCCCTATGGTATTGAAAATGGGGGAAGAAGGTCCAAACCTTTGTCGATTTTTATTTTTTTTTCACTTCTGTCGAGTTTGCATCCTTCCATGCACTTTCTAGTTAATGGGCTTTTGGTCACTGACTTGCAGAAAGTTTATTGCGGGAGTTAGTGTTAGGGGCTACTCGAATACAGGGGGCGCCAACACTGATCTTGCATGCACCTCGGCAAATGTGCAGTTGCCCCCTGCATGCTATAGGTCAGCACAAACGTCTTTCATTGTTGCGTTTAGGAGGGGGATCCACCAAAATGAGGCGCCAGATCAGATTTCGGAGGTGCCGGATCCGGATCCGGCTTGTTCTGGCACAAATTAAGCCCTAGGCATACCTGATGAAAGAATTATGGGAACTGGTAATTTTTCACTTAAAACTCTGCTACATAATGGAGGAAATCATAATAGAATATATGTTGCATTGATAAGGTACTTAAGTAGAGCTGTTTAATAGGATTTAGGAAAGGAAATTTACTTCTTTTTATTTCTTTTGTGCTTTATTTATTTATTTATTGTATATAAATGGGTCATTCCATGAAATCGGTACCTTTTGTGTCCCTAACAAATAATGAAACATAGATTTAATATAATAACGAATAAATTTGCTATTAAAAAACATAACGATACTATGTATTCTTTCACCAATATTACATCAAAAAAATTAAATTAAATATTATTTTAAATCATTTAAATAGCATTTATGCTGATAAGGGTAAGGTTTTTGGCCTGTCCCTCACTGTGATTTTTCTTTTAATTTGCAAAATGAAGGAAAAATTATATAAAAATCACATTTGCATATTGTTTTAAATATAATCTCATTGTTAAGCAATGCTTTTGGCACAAGTATGGATTTTTTTTCTATAAAATGTAAATCTTTTTATTGGTGTCCTGATTTCATGTCAATCCTGTTACCCTCATCAAAAAACGCTTGTAAAATAATGTACAATCAAGTGAAATCACTTCTAAGAGGTTAAACAACCTCTCAACCAGAATTCCAACACTTAAAACACAAACATGTTTCTCTCTCACTTCTATAATGTTTTATTTTTGATGATTTATGAGGATTGACTGAGGGGGGGCCATCATGCAGTGTCAATACTGTTACCATTTTTAAAATGTAAATTTCAACAATTATTTATTGCATTCAATATAATCAATATCTGCAAGTAAAATTCTTTCAAAGTGTACAACATATGCTTTTGTGAACTTGACTATTAGCTAGAAATTAGCTAATTAGTTTGAAATTGTCAAACCTGTTACTGTCATCCCTGTTACCTTTCAGGGTAACAGGTTTTGACATTTGGGTAACAGGAATGACATAGATTAAGTGTCACCCTGTTTTTAAAGACTGTCTGTGTAAAATGCAAACATTTTTAAGGGTCACCCAATAATTTTAAGCTATTGCATATCATTCCATGGCATATGAGCATGAGTTACATTTTAGTTAGTATTATTGGTATTGTTATTATTACTGTTGTTGTTAATGACAAGGATAATCTCAATAAAACTCTTTATTTTTTCCCCATAACTCATTGTCAATAATGCATCCATGTAAATTGAATTACTAACAAGAGCTGCAAGGTGACTGCAGACCTTCATCCCAGTCTTGCAATGTTCAAGAAAGTCAAGATCTTGGTCTGGTTTCAGATGATCAAAGAAAGACCAAGGTCTGATCATCTTCCTTGCCTAATAATTGAACCAGATCAGTATATCTGAAGTTCTGTGAGGGGACACAGACAAACATTATCTAATTACAATACCCATAAAACATTAGATTTACATTAGATGCTAAGTAAGTGCAAAACAATATAATGCAATTTAAAATTGTAAAACTGCACAGTATTAAGTAAATATGTGCAGTGTGCTGAAGAATGTGTGTCCTGTCATCCCTATTACTCTGGTCAGTCCTGTGAATATAACGTCATTAATTTCATAAAAATTGTAAAAAATAAATAAAAAAATATATATATTTGATACAGGCCTCCCAGGTTTTTCCATTGTAACTTTAACTATATTTTATTTTGGACAAAGCCCTTTTTTTAATGTCTCTCTTGTACAAATATATATATTTTTCTTAACTGACAGGTGGTCACCCTCCAAAATTAGGATGCTCTTGGTCATCTGAATGACAAATATAACTTTTTTTTTTTAAAAATCCAAAATTTGAAACAATCCCAGTGAAAAGAGAAACTAAAATGCTGCTCATATATGTGAACACATAGTTATAATTAAACTATAGTTTGTAGTGACGCTTGTGTCTGTAACAGGGTTGACAAAAATACCAAAACATAGAAACATAATCATAAAATAATAAATTACATTGCCTGAGATGGCACAATAAAATTTCTTGTCATTTTAAGGTGTCTTCATTTCATGGATATTTAAAAAATGCTGATTAAACATTTAATTTTTAAATTTTTTCCATTTGGAAAAGGCACCGATTTCGTGGAATGACCCAAATATATTCTTCCTTACATCAAGGGTCCACACTCCAGCCCAGGTGGTGGGAATGCACCTATCACTTGTTTGCCAACCGCCATAAAAACTCAATAGAAGAAGAAGAGAAAAAGGAAGAGGAAGAAGAAGAAGAAGATTTACCTCTGTGGTTATCTCTGTTTAGTTTCTCAATTTCTAATGCCTATAGTAGACCTTCAGATTTTGGAAGAAATTAATAAAAAAAAAAGGTTATGTTTCTAAAATAAGACGGCAAAAAAAAAAAAAGATGGATCAAAAGATCCTGTTTCAGGAAATACAGCAGTTTCTATATTTTCCTCATTTTAAAATTAGAATTACGAAAAGGACAAGTAATCATTTATCAGTTTACTCAGCAGAAATGATAGCCATTCTGATGGCTCTTAATTGGGTCGAGGAAATACAGCCATTAAGAACAGTTATATGCTCAGACTCATATTCTGTTTTAATAAGTTTATTAAGCGGCAAGTCTAAATCTAGACAATACATATTGTATGATATTCTACAAAGCATGTTCAAAATTCAACAAAATATAGGTTAAGTATATAATTTTTATGGGTACCGGCACATGTTGGGATAGAGGGAAATGAGGAAGCTGATCAAATGGCCAAAAAGGCACTAAAACAAACCGAGATATAAACATATCAGTAAGTAAAGCAGAAATGAAAGGAATAATTAGAGGGGCTATTAAATGGCAAAAGATGTGGGATGGGGAGGTAAAGGGTCGTCATCTAGCCTATACAACATTCAAAAACAAGTTGGAAATGGAAGGGAAAACTTTGGAAGTAGGAAGGAGGACACAATAATATCTAGACTCCGTATTGGTCATACAGCTCTTAATCAATTACTATTTATTATTGGTAAACATGAATCAGGTAATTGCATTAAATGTGGTAGCCTAGAGACTGTGGAACATATCCTATTACACTGTGAAGCTGAAGCATATGAAAGAGAAAGAATGCGATTAATATAAGAATTAAGTTTATTTATTTTTTTTTTTAATATTGAAAATATAATAATTAAGACAATACTAAAGAATGCTCCAGCAAAGTATAAAATCTATGCAATTATAAGATATTTGAAAGCAATAGTTTTAATAAATAGAATTTAAAGGTTACTTAATGAAGTATATAGAATAATTGCATGCTTTTTAATACTTTTGGTTAAAAGATTTTATTAAAGGGTTCTTTTTTTTAAAGGTATGTTGTCACCAATTTCCGTCATGCGCCACACACACACTCCATTCCAGTAGGTGGCGGAAATGCACCTTTTAAGTAGGTTTGCCAACCGCCATTAAAAAGAAAAGAAGAAGAAGAAAGAAAGAAAGAAGAAGAAAGAAGATTGACGCTTCCGTTATAAGCAAGAGGGTCTTTTTTTTTTAAACTTTTTTTTATTTTTATTGCATTTCAAACCATTACAATATTTGGAACTTAACAAGGGGCATACGGACATCATCATATGTAGATATAAGGGCTAAACAAACCAGCATAATAAAAAAAATATATAAAATAAAATAAAAAAACTTTTACAAATACCTTACAACATTTTCAAGAATGTTAAAAGTTTTAGAAGCCTTTGAATTCAAAGGTTTGGACACATTCTTACAAGAAGTGAAAAAAGATTTTACATCAGAAGAAAACATTCTAAAGTTAGGTTTACAATGAATAGTTCTGGCTTTATGAAGGTGAAATTTACCCAGAAGACAAAGCAGTAATACAGTATGTTCAAGATTGCTGTCTTTAGAATGAAAATCTGACAGGAAAATGATAGATTCAGTCATTTCTAGCATTTTGTTACAACAGAGAGAAATTAACACGGTAACTTCTGACCAAAAAGACTTGGAGAATGGGCAATGATAAAACAGATGTAGAATAGATTCTTCATCAGTATTACAAAATGAACACAATGAAGATATATTCTCAGAAAACCTGCTTAATAATAAATTAGAAGGGTAGTATCTGTGAACAATTTTGAAATGTAGTTCTTTAATTTTACATGGAATAAAAAATCTGAGGAAGAGTCCATAAGTTATTCAAATCAGAGTCCGGATAACAGATCCTCCATTTAGATTGTGCTTTAGAGGGGCATCCTGGAGTTGAAGAAAGGGCATTTCTGATAAAGACGTTATTGCATTTTTTATCTAATACATAAACTCCATTAAATGCAAGTGTAGGAAAATGGTTGATTACAGAGCCATAACATAAATGTGCTTTAAACAAGGTTTTTAAACTGGCAGGGATACTTTTAATCACTTCATTATAATCTCTCAGTGAGATTGTTGCATATTTTAAAGACACAAAATCAGGAAAAGAAAGAAGGTCTCCCTGAGCACTAAGTAAATCAGAGACAAAAAAAATATTTTGATTCACCCATTCAATGAAAAAAAGTGATTTGTTACCAGACAAAATATTTTCATTGTTCCAAATAATACATGTGTGCGGCGAGAAATTGTGTTTAAAAGCAATCTTCCAGGATTCTAGGGCTTGTTTATGGAAATGTGAGAGTTTAATAGGTAATTTACTACATTTAAAGTTACAGGACAATAAAAATTTAAGGCCACCACAACGTTTGACGATTAGATTAGGGATCCAAAACCAGGGTAACTCATTATTAGATAAACAATTCTTAATCCAGTTAATTTTGAAAGTCTGGCTAATGGTTTTAAAATCTAACGCGTTAAGGCCACCCTCCTTATAATTTCTAACCATAGAATTCCTTTGAACACATTCTGTCTTATTTTTCCAAATAAAGCGGAACAGCAGAGAGTTAATAGATTTGATAGTTTTTTGATCAACATAAAGGGAAAAAGCAGGATCTAAGCAAGAGGGTCTGGCTGCAGACCCAGGGGCGAGTGGAGCTCCACTCAAGAGCGGAAATGCGTCACCTCCACTAGCGACGCGTCCGTCATGTTGGTCCGGGCAAGACTGCCATAAAACTGATGAAGGTAAACGGAGCTGCGTTTTTTTCTGCATAAAAACACGATGATGTTTACATTTATCAGTCGATTTCAGTGATTTGTGATCTACATGGAATTAAAAATAACTGTCTCCAGTTATTTAGTTATGCTTGGAAAATGATTAATTTTCGTTAAAAATTGTGACAGCTCACACGCTTGTTGATTTGGCTATTTTTATGGTAACAATTCTAATACTTAGTATAACTGTGACACATGTAAAATAATCTAATGTACAAGTTTTTTCTTTTTGGAAACTGCTTTCTGTGTCTTCAACCCCAACATTTCAGCTTGTATTGTGCTTCAGTTCAGAACACATCATTCCCTTTGAAATACGGAATACAAATACATCTTTAAGTATTAATAATTGACCATCATTGATGAAATGGAATAAAATCAGTAAATACAAATAAAAAATTGACACACTGGTAGTCTGCTTTCTATATTTTCATAGCAGTCTATGTATACAGATATAAACTCCACAACAAACAATAAGAAATATAACTGATAATCTTTTATGGATCCAGTAAAAGTTACAGTGATAAAACATTATGCACTAATAATAAATATAGTAATATAGTAAACATATAGTAAAAGTGATATGTGATATTTAAAAAGTATAGTACAAATTGTAGTAAAGTGATAATAAAATAGTGAGTACAACAAGACAATAACATATAAGTGATATAATAATAGATTTATAATAGGTTTATAATAGATTTCAGTTCTTGCTTTCCCTGAGAATAGAGTGTTTTAGTTGTAATTCTCCACTGGTTCCCTCAAGATTTTCCTATGGGTTTTTATAATGGGTTTTTACAAATAATGAATAAAATATGGTCTGTGATAAACATAACTTGACAATACTTTTGCTCTACAATGCAAATTACACACACCCATGGTGAAAATGCAAATTTTCAAGCAGTTAACTAAACACAAACACAAACACAAATCTCTCTCTCTTTTTTTTTTTTAAGAACTGGTTTCACAACGATATTAAATATACAACAAAGAAGGAACACTCTTTGATTATGATGAATTCCTTTTTTATTGTAAAATACCAATTACTCAATTGTTATTGGTTCAATCTCTTCATGCACTCACATTTTATGGTTTTGTTGACTGAAATAAATATATAAATATATATATATATATATATATATATGAAAGCTTGTGAACTTTATAATATATTTATTTATTTGATTTTGATATATGTATACGTGTATGTATATATAGGGCCTATGGTTTTGTGTCTTTGTTTACAGCTTTTATACTTACCTCCCCCGGCAACTCCTATTTGTTGTAAATTATTTTTCAATCCTTTTCCTTTTTATTTTCCTCTTCTTTTTTGATGTTATTTCTTGATAATATATTGTATCGTATTGTTCTTTGAATAAAAATAAAATAGCCCAAAACCAGCACAATGGCATTTCGAGGTGGGTCCCCTGGTAAAAATCGCATTGCAGGGGCTAAATATCACGTTATTGGTTTCAGCAACATATTTTAAAGTAGCCCAATTCCGAGGGAAAAAATCAGTTGATAGATGACAATGTTCAGCTATATTCCTTTTCAGAATTTTCCAGGAACTTAGATTTTTGGGCTTCGTTAAAAAAATATAACATTGTATTTAAAAGAAGATGCTGGAATAGATTTTCTGTTGATATGATTTCGAACAAAGCGGTTATTGAATTTGTCCTCAACAATCAAAATCCTTCTACTGAAATAGAATTGTTAGGCCTATATATAGAAACAGGATTAGAGGTTTTCTATTCTTTCAATGGAGTTTTTATACCACTAGGAATGGCATTAAATGGATGGCATTGTACAACATTAATTGGAATGCTGCTTGGTCTCTTCCGCACAAATATTTATTAATAAACAAAATAAAAAAAGTCACATTTAAAATATTACATAGGTGCTACCCTTGTAATAGTGTATTTAATAAGTATATGCAAAATATTGGAGGAAAAAGGGACTTTCTGTTATAGAAGAGACCTTTTTTTGTGAATGTGTTTATGTAAAACATTTTTGGAATGAGTTATACCTCTCAGATAAAACAAATGTTAGAATATGTATCAACACTTTTGATATTATTTTCTTTTATTATAACTCTAACTCCTGTATTCAATATATTGTTAATCTTTGTATTATATACTTGGCAAATGTTTTATTCACAGGTGTACATTTTTGGGTAAGAACCCAGTACTGTCAATTTTTCTGGTTGACTATAATTCTTAAGTTTTGTCTTTAATGGGCATTAAAAAAAAAAAAAAACAAACAAAAAAAAAATTCAAAAGTCAAAAATTGCTTTCAATGTTTAACCTTGTATAATTTCCCCCCTTTGATTTATGTTATTTATTTGTTGTCTTTTAGTTTATTTATTTACTTATTTTACTTTCGATCTTGTATTATTTTTTGTATTTTGTCCTCTATTATTTTTGAGGTTGTTGTGGTTATGTGCTTGTTAAGTGTTTTGGCATCAATAATTTTTTTTTTTTTTTAAATTCCGAGGGAAAACAGCGGACTTGGCAACACTGAATGGAACGTATTTCCTGTTCAAGAGTGGAGCTCCACTCGCCCGTGGTCTGCAGCCAGACCCCTCTCGTTATAAGGGTCTTAGGCGTTTCGCTACAGTCATTAAGATTTGGAAACGTAAACTGCTTTTTCTTTAGAAGAAAATATATCGTTACGTGTATTAGTCAGTCCCAGTCAGTATAAACATCTCTGTTGGTCTTTAGCGGGTTTTCTTGACAGTCGTCGCTCTCAGTCGGGAGGGTGTGTTTCAGAAAAAAACAAAACAAAAAAAACAACCCACAACGACTTTTAATAATACCGAAGTCAGATATGAAGGAGATTTTCAAAATCTTTCAGTTTTTATTACTAATGCGCGGTAAGTGTGTGATTTATGTTATTAACAGTGTTCACATCCATCTGGATGAATTGGTGGAGTGCCCGATCGGACCGAGGGACATGTCCTCCTTCATTTTTTATAATTACTTGTTCCCTTGATTTTTTTTTTTTTTCAAGACACGTAGACTGCACAACCGGAGGCTGCAGTTTCAGGACCGCATTTCTAGGACCCTGTTTTTTTTTTTGTGACAGGGCCATCTAACCAGTTCTATTCCAACAGAGGAGACCTGGGGCCAGTTGCATAAACTTAGTCACTATGTTAAGTGTGTGACTGTTTCTTAAGAACTAGTTTCACCAACTAGCAATAGACAAGAGTTAATCAGTCTTACTTTTCATATTCATATCAGACCAATCTATTTGTTTGTAACTGAATTAAAAAAGTTATGACCAGTCTTGAAAGAAATAATTTGATAGCTAACTTTTTAAGACTAGTCTAAGCAGTTTATACTAGTCTTAGCCCCTGAATTAAGCATCAAACAAACAGATACAAAAACTAGGTCCATGGTAACCATGCATTTTTTAAATGTATCTTTCTGTCTTATTTTTAATGTAAGAGCTGGCGTGAACTTGAGTGTTTCAGGCAATGTCAACAATCTATTTAGCTGTGCAAAACAGTTCATTGTGCTGCTGGATGTGGTTGTATTCAAATGATTGTAAATGTATTAATAACATACTATTAAACAAACTAATTTGTAGCGCAATTATTTTACAGTTAAGTGGGTCACACATCAGACGTGAAGCACTGCGCTGCGGCTGAAGAACTGAAGTCTTGCACAGACACGACTTTCCAAGAAAACTGAATTTAAAAGCAGAATATATATATATATATATATATATATATAAACATGCATACAAATTTGGTTAAATATTTCAAGAGGGGTTTAGAAGTTGGTTAGGAGAGTAATGAAGTGTATGTATACAAGTAAACTACTACATAATTCCTTAAAATAATAATATACAGAATTGAATTGCAAGTGTTATAAAATAGTATGAGCTGCTAATACATACATACGTTCAGTTAAAACTGTTTACTAACATTATTAGCCATGTTTAATCTCTGAGAATCTCTTGTTTCTGTTTGTTCTGCAGGTGTGTTTGGTGCTGATGAAGATGAAGTGAAGCCAGTGTCAGTGATGGAGGGAGATTCTGTCACTCTAAACCCTGATCTCACTAAAATACAGGGATTTAATCAGATACTTTGGAGGTTTGGCAGTCAGGGCTCTACCATTGCTAGAATTGTTGAAAAGGTGATCTCAGATGAAGAAGAGGAGATATTCAGAGGCAGACTGCAGCTGGATCAGACTGGATCTCTGACCATCAAGAACATGAAAACCAAACACTCTGGTCGTTATAAAGCAGAGATCAGCCACAGCGCTGGGGCGTTGTTCACAATATTCATTGTTACCGTCTATGGTAAACATCATTTTTGGTCACATTTTATATTACATGTCTTTAGCTAATATTTGCTTATGTCAAAAAAACAAAAAAGTTAGAGACAGGTTTGGTGGTTAAGTTCAAGGGTGGGTTAAGGTGTAGGTGTAGGGTCAACAGTATTCTGATAATTATAGATGTAATTACAGAATAATTATAGATGTAATTACATGCAGGTATACAAATGCAGTGTAAAATGTATGTATGTATGTATGTACCAGGAGCACCTTAAAACCACAACAAATTCCTTGTGTGTTTGCGCACACCTGCGAATAAAGCTAATTATGATTCTGATTCTGATTCTGATTCTAAAAGCATGCATGTACGCAATAAGTGCATTATATCAAATTATTAATTTAAATGTTAGTACGTAGTAGTCAAAGACACTTAATATAAAGAGACCTGTTTTTTAAAAAATTGAAACACAAACGGTAATACTTTACTTTTAAGGTTCATTAGTTAACATTAACTACATTGCTTAACATGACCTAAGAATGACCAATGCTTCTACAGCATTTATTAATCTTAATGTTAATTTTAGCATTTACTAATGCATTATTAATATCAAAAATTGTGTTTGTTAACATTAGTTAATGCACTGTGAACTAACATGAACAATGAATGACTATTTTTATTAACTAACATTAACAACGATTAATAAATAGTTTAATAAATCTATTGTTCATTGTTTGTTCATGTTAATAAAACATAACTAATGTTAAGAAATGAGACCTTATTGTAAAGTGTTACCAACTAAACAGATTCAAAGTGCAACCAGCAAAAATGAGTTATAATGTATAGCTTTAAAACAGTCTTACAGAGCTGAACATTGTGCTCTGAACATCATCACAGCTGTGATTGGGCCATAAGTGATCACATGACTGATATTCAGAACAGCAGCATGACGAAGATTGTGATTTTGATTTTATACTGTAGATCTAGAAAGTAATTAATATCGACTGACTCATTTTGCGCGAAAATGTGTCCCAGTACTTTTAGTTTTATTCTGCCAGTAATAGTATTAGATCCAAAACAAGTCAAAGCAGAATCAATCATTGCATAGAAATAAGAAATTCTATTGAACACCGACAAGTGCAGTGATTCAAAGAGTGAAATGTTTCTGTGTTGTGATGTGAAATGAGACGCCTCATAGCCAGTCAAATTAGTCACCCATATCTAACCGTTGTCCATGTCAAACTGATTACTTTTATTAATTTGCATGTAAAACTTAAGATTGTAGTTATGTGAGTAATGGTGTTTAATATATTGAATTTAACTGTAAATCTGTTTCTTGTAGAGTCTCCGGCTGTTGTTGATCCTGCTAAAGGTGAAATGAAGATTGTGTCAGTGACGGAGGGAGATCCTGTCACCCTTCAGACTGATGTTACTGAACTACAGGGAGATGAGCTGATAGTGTGGAGGTCTGGAGACCTCATAGCTAAACATGATACAGAGGCCAAGAGCTCAAGATTATATGATACTGAAGAGAGATTCAGAGACAGACTGCAGCTGAATGATCAGACTGGATCTCTGATCATCACAAACACCAGAACCACAGACTCTGGACCTTATACAGTGAAGATCAGCAGCAGAAAACAGACTTCAGACAAGAGATTCACTGTCAGTGGTGAGGAACTCAAGTCTGATTGTAATGATTGTTTATCAGCTGTCTGTGAATGATTGTATTAGTTAAAACTGTTTCTGTCTTAGATTTCTGACACCTGTGAATATATCTGTAATAAATATTGATTATTGTCAGGCTTAACATTTAATTAGTTTAATCTTCATTGTTGTTTTAACGTTTATATGTAATTATCACAGTCATTAACATTAAGATCTACTTATCAAATACACATTTAGATTTTATAGTGCTGATGTTTCTAGTGCTTGATATATTTCAGACACACATTTACACTAATGTCTGTCTCTCTTTATCTGTTCCAGATTCAGGTCTGTCTCCATATGCTATAGCATGGATAGTTGTTGTTGTTCTGCTGGTGTCTGCAGCTGCTGTTGGTTTGATGTACTTATGTCGCCCCAGGACCACTAATCTACCAGGCCAAACGTGTAAGTAACTAACTCAGATCAGTCTGAAGAGCTGGACTGAGTTTGGTGGTTCTAGCTTGAAAGCTCTAGGAGTAGCGTTCAGAAATTGTAGTCTCGTAAGAATAATAATAAGCTTAAATAGCAGATCAGCATGTTTTCTCAAGCCAACCTAATTATTCACTGATCATCTTCCTGTTCACTAAAGCTCTGAAATGCAACATAAAAGGTATTTGAGCTACAAACATGAAAGAGGGAATTAGTGGACTGAATGTTTCATAGATGAACTCACACGTGTTTGAGTATGAAAAATAATATTTGAGAATTACAGCAAAGAGTTTCAGCAAACAAACACTTAAACTGCACATAAAGCTTCAGAAGACTTGCAGCACATGAACTCATTTTCTGTGTCTTTAATGTCATTTGTGGAGGCAACTTTGTGAATGCCGTTATAAGCTGTTATTACATGGAATAGAGCTGAATATTAGTATTTACCTGAAAGAACAGTTTAAAAACAAGTTTGTTTCTTTGACTAAAACCTGATTTTTCAGTGGAAAATATTTTATGAACCAGTTAATTCATGTTTAACACATGCGACATTATTGCAAATTGTTACAGATCTTTAGGTAAAAGTTCTCCAGAAGATGAAGTAATTATTAGAAACTCATATGAAGAATCACACAGTATCCTCTCAGTCCTTAAATAATACTGACATGTTCATTTTCAGACTCAATAATGATCTCCTCTTTTCTCTGTTTCTGTGCTGCTGTCAGGGTCAGTGCTGCCGGGAGATGATATCACTCTAAACCCTGAGACTGAAATACAGACCAGTGATGAGATACAGTGGCTGCACGGAGATGAAGAGACTCTCATAGCTGGAATCAGAAGAGATAACAGAGAGATGAACACATATTGGGGTCCTGATGAGATATTCACGTACAGACTGAAGCTGGACAAGACGACTGGATCACTGACCATCAAGCTCATCGATACTGAACATGCTGGACTTTATACTCTGAAGATCAGAAGAGGCAGAGAAACCTTACACAAAAGATTCATGGTTTCTATCGAAGGTGAGTCGCTCCAGTCAGTGTAATAATGATCACATTCTTCCTCATTCATTCATTTTGTTTTGAAGTGAATTCAGCTCAAAAGTGCTTAATGTTTCGACTCCCTTCAGAGTTTCTTCAGATCATTTCAGTCTACAGTGTGTTTCTGTCTTTGGTTATTATAAATCACTCCATTGGTCTATGTTGTCATATAACCACCTACTGTGACAAAAGTGCTTGATCTAACGTCATCTGTGTATTTTTGTCTTTCTATGCGCTGTTCTCACACATGAAGAGAGGAAGATAAGAGTGACGGAGGGAGATCCTGTCACTCTATACTCTGATACTGTAATACAGACAGATGATGAGATGCAGTGGCTGTTTGATGATGAAGAGCAGCAGACTGTCTTGGCTGAAATCAAGACCACAGAGGTGACTAAATATGATGGTCCTGATGAGAGATTCAGAGACAGACTGGAGCTGGGCGCGGAGACAGGATCACTGACCGTCACAAAGTACACAGCTGCACACTCTGGAGTCTACACTCTGAAGATCAGAAGAGGCACAGAAACCTCTTACAGAAGATTCTACATTTCTGTTGAACGTGAGTCACTCCAGTCAGTGTAATAATGATCACATTCTTCTTCATTCATTCATTTTTTCTGAAGTGAATTCAAACTGCTTCATGTTTAGAGGATAATGTCAGTGAGAGCTGTATTTAATGTTTTTATACCGAATTTCATTTTCAGCTCAAACTTTTCACACAGCAGCGTAAAGATCATCACTGATAAAACAGCATCTGCATGATCTGTGCAGAAATGTCAAACTCTGTTGTTCACATGAACACACACTTGATCTAATGACATCTGTGTGTTTCTATCTTTCTGTGCTCTGTTCTCACACATGAAGCGAGGGAGATAGAAGTGATGGAGGGAAAATCTGTCACTCTAAACCCTGCTACTGAAATAAACAAAGATGATGTGATACTGTGGCTGTTTAGTGATGAAGAGCAGCAGACTCTTATAGCTGAAATCAAAGGAGAGACCAAAGTCTTTACACGTGATGATGCTGCTGGTGGGAGATTCAGAGACAGACTGAAGTTGGACGAGACGACTGGATCTCTGACCATCAACAACACCAGAACCACAGACTCTGGAGCCTATAAACTACAGATCACATCCAGCAGAGGGGCTTCAGACCAGACATTTATTGTCACTATCAAAGGTGAGTAGCTGAAGTCAGTATAATAACGATCACAGATCTTCATCGGCAGTTATTCCCCATAATTCTGTTCTTCTGCAGGTAATTCAGCTCAAACTGCCTCATGTTCAGACCTCATTCAGAGTTTATTCTGTAGATCATTTCATTCAGTTTTGAAATCTCCCGCTGAACTACATTGTGAAACACTGTTCTGTTGCTGCCCCGAAAAATACTTCCTTAAGCTTTTATTTATATCAGCACTCTATAAAGTTCACTTGGATTTGAAGTTTTGTCTTTGATTCATCAAATCTGAAGCTGAGACAGTAATATAAAGTTTCTGTTTAAAAAATGGCAAACTGTCTTCATTTCAAACTGATAAAACAGCATCTGAATGATCGTGATGTAGTCATTTCAAACTCTGATATTTACATGAACACACCTGATCTAAAGACAGATTTGTCTTTGTTTTTCTCTGTTTCTGTGCTGCTGTGACAGATAAAGTGGAGAAGAAATTACTGAACGAGGGAGATTCTGTCACTCTAAACCCTGATACTGAAATACAGAGAGATGATCAGATCCTGTGGATGTTTGGAGCTCAAGACGATCTCATCGCTCAAATCAGAGGAGGGACTGTAGAGATATATGATGATGGTATTAATAAGATATTCAGAGACAGACTGAAGCTGGACAGGACGACTGGATCACTGACCATCACAGACATCTCAACTGAACACACTGGACTTTATAAACTATTGACCATCAGCAGCAGCAGAGGGATCTTGTTCAAGAAATTTAAGGTTTTAATACACTGTAAGTAATTTTCATTCAGTTTATTTTTAAATGCACAGTGTACAAGTGATGATGCAGTGAATGAACAGTTTTACACTGAACTGAATTTTAATAGACAAAGGTGCACATTATAGTGTGGGACTAATTTGACATTCATTTTGTACAGAGCTGGAAATTAATATACTAATTAGGATTATAAAGATTGAATGTGTATTAACACACGTATCATTTTGTTCTCAAATATATAGCTATTAATGTCACATAATTAGTACAGTGGCAGATCCTGGCACAGGCAATATAGGCAATCTTATTTTGCCTAAAGCACCAAATAAGCCAGAACAAACAAAAACATCCTTAATGAAACTTTACTAACTTGTTATCTCCTTATTTCTCTGTTTCTGTGACATGAAGTGGAGTATGTGTCAGTGACTGCAGGAGAGTCTGTCACTCTAAAGACTGGTCTTACTGGAGAACATACAGCTGATGAGATACAGTGGAGGTTTGGAGATGAAAACTCTCTCATAGCTGAAATCAAAGGAGGGACTGGAAAGACACATGTTGGTCCTGATGAGAGATTAAGAGACAGACTGATGCTGAACAACACGACTGGAGATCTGACCATCAAGAACTCTACAGCTGAACATGCTGGATGTTATAAACTGAAGATCCGCAGCAGTGAAGGGGACACAAGCAGGACATACATTGTTAATATCAGAGGTGAGTCGCTCCAGTCAATGTAATAATGATCACATTCTTCCTCATAGATTCAGATTTTTCTGCAGGTAATTCAGATCAAACTGCTTAATGTTCAAACTCCATTCAGAGTTTGTTCTGTAGATCATTTCATTCTTAAAAAATCTATTATTAATGATTAAAAATTAAAGTTGCTGCCTCACCTCAGTGAGTATTTCATTCAACTTTTATTTATATCAGCATTCTGTAAATAACGCAGAAATATATTTTAGATTCTTCTCCTCGGAAACACAGCAAACTGTCTTTGTTTTGAACTGATAAAACTGCATCTGAACGATGTTTCTGTAGTCATTTTGAACTCTATTGTTCTCTTGCACACTTGAGTTTTCCACGTTTTTTTTATTATTTAATAGTTATTTGAGTTAAGTGCTTATATAGTTCGACAATAAAACTGTATCAGTGTATGTAATGTTGCATCTTTATACCTTTTGGGGGCGATGTGTCTTATTTTGCCTGGAACACCAAATACACCAGAATCACTACTACGTGTACATGTATAACACACACACACACACACACACACACACACACACACACACACACACAAACATCCTGAATGAAACTTTACTGACTTGTTATAATCTCTTAATTTCTCTATTTCTATGTGCTGCTGTGACATGAAGTGAGGTATAAGACAGTGACTACGGGAGAGTCTGTCACTCTAAAGACTGGTCTTTATAATATACAGACAGATGATGAGATACAGTGGAGGTTTGGAGATGAAAACTATCTCATAGCTGAAATCAAAGAAGGGACCGTAGAGACATACAATGTTCCTGATGAGAGATTCAGAGACAGACCGGAGCTGAACGAGACGACTGGAGATCTGATCATCAGTAACTCTACAACTAAACATGCTGGATGTTATAAAGTGAAGATCCACAGCAGTGAAGGGGACACAAGCAGGACATACAGTGTTTTTATCAGAGGTGAGTCGCTCCAGACACTGTAATAATGATCACAGTTTTTCCTCATAGATTCAGATTTTTCTGCACATAATTCAGATCAAACTGCTTAATGTTCAAACTCCATTCAGAGTTTGTTCTTTAAAAATCTATTATTAAAGATTACTCATTGAGGTGAGGCAGCATCTTTAATCAATTTTATTTCATTCAGCTTTTATTTATATCAGCACTCTGTAACTGACGCAGAAATGTATATTATATTCTTCTCCTCAGAAACACAGCAAACTGTCTTTGTTTTGAACTGATAAAACCGCATCCGAATGATGTTTATAAAGTCATTTTGAACTCTATTGTTCTTATCCACACACTTTATACAGTAATGGATGTCTTTGTATTTCTCTGCTTCTAGGTGCTGCTGTCACAAATGAAGCGAGGAAGAAATCAGAGACGAAGGAGAAGAACGGTGAGAATCTGCTGTTTGTGCTGAATATCTTTAACTTTACAACAATATCATGATCTGAAGTGTGTGATTTGGCTTCATTCAGTTTATTTATTCAGATTTCAAACAAATGACTGTAAGTGAATTAAACCGCAGCTGTCCTGAGAGAAATGACCTTCTGATGAATCTTTTAATGCTACAAACATCCGAGATGTAGAAGTGTAAATGACCCAAGTTAACTTTTACATTTCAGATTGCATATTCTTGTAGATCCACGAGTTCACAAATATAATAAATGTTTATTTTCCAGAAAAGTGCTTAGATTGAATTCATCAAATGAGCAAAATGTGCTGCTGACAATCTGTTAAATGAGTTTGTACACTGTAAATGCTTCACTTTAGTTTTGATGTGTCGTATGAAGAAATCCAGATCAGTACATCATCTCTGTTTTTAATTCATCAGTGTCTCTGTATTTTCCTTCAGACTCCAGAGAGAACCGAGAGAATGAATCAGCGACTGTAGAGATACCGCTGTTGAATGGAGAGGATGTTGGATGGAGTGAATGAGGAGGAGGGGACGAGTTCACTTTAATAACATAAGACCCGCCCACAAGTGTCAATCATTCTGACATCATCAACATTTCAGTTCCAGCTACAACAACAAAACATTTTTAATTTGAAAGATGCTATGTGTTATTACTCTGACTCTGCCAACAAATCTAAAAATATATATTTTCAACTTTTATTTAGTTTGGCAATTTTTTTTTTACCATAAACAAACAAATGTATGGGCTCAATTCCTTCTTTCACATTTTCTGATCGAGGTTGACTCACTGCTCGTCTTTTTGTTTGACTGGAAATAAAAAATGTGTCAGGTTTTTGAAACTATATGAAAAATTAATTTCTATTGACTCTAAGTTCAGACAGCTCTCTTTCGTTGCTCTTATTATTATTATTATATTTTCCCCTTATTGTAAGCTATCTACCCCTTTATTTTGTTTTAATTTTCCTAATTGTATGTATAAAGTTATTCTTACTTAGTTATCCTCTTTTCTTTGATAATGTTCTCCTGAAAGTGTTTGTATATTTTCATCTTTTTTTATTATTATTATTTAACCCTTTACTGCATGCATTATGATGGACCTATAAAAAAATATATATATTTGACTCTTTTTCTTTTCTTGGAATGGCTTAACTTGAAGTGCTGTAAAAAAAAAAAAATGGGAAAAAAATATTATTATAAGGTACTTTATGATTTGTTGCCATACGGCAACAACGTACAACAGTGGATCTAACTTAGAATAAGTGTAAGTTTACTTATAGTTAATATTTTTCCTCAGAAATGTTTGTGGTGATTCAACTGGTGTTCTAATAAGCTTTAACACGGTACTTATAACCTTATACATACTTTCCAACAACTTCTGCTTTTATTTATTCCATTCTTTTTAGCTGAATGCTATATATTCTTTGAATTTCAATAAATTTTTCATGAATATTATTAAAATTTCAAATTTATACAGTTAAAACAAATCTTATACTGTATATGATGTATCATAAAACATTGACATAAAACCAAAAACACTGCAGTTCATGAAAATTCAACATTACGCAATCTTATGAGAGGAAGACTATGAACTTGAGGCTGAATTCAAATAGATTCAGTGACAAAAGAAAGTAGGTTTAACATGACAAAACATATAATTCATACACAAAATACATAACTTCATCTCTATATGCATAATTGAAAAAAAAAAAACGTATAAATCTTGTAATATAAAGAATAAACATGTCAGGGTGCGGGTGATAGAGGACTCAGATGCAGAGTAAGAGAAGGGAGAAACCTTTATTCTCACCACAAAACACAAAATAACATAAAGACGGGTTTGATCTTAGAAACATGGAAAACCGGGTGGATCTTCTTAAATTGTGGGGTTAATTTGAGCCGCACCGTCACCGGACTGAGCACCTTGGCAATCATAAACGGTCCAACAAATTTGGGTCCCAGTTTACGTGAGGGAAGTCTGAAGTTGATGTCCTTAGAAGACAACCAGACCTTCTGACCACACACGTAAAGTGGGGGCTTGGTACGGTGACGGTCCACCGACGCCTCCGAGTGAGGGCTTCTCTGGCGACCCTCCAAGTACGGAGGCATCTCTGAATAAACGCATGCGCGGAAGGAACAACGGCATCGGATTCTTGAGAGGGGAATAATGGTGGCTGGTAGCCTAAACAGCACTGGAAGGGAGATAAACCCGTAGACGACACAGGGAGGGAGTTATGCGCGTACTCGACCATAGTTAACCTGGAACTCCAAGATGACGGTTCGGCCGACGCCACACAGCGCAGAACACTCTCCAAATCCTGGTTGGCCCGCTCAGCCTGACCGTTGGTCTGCGGGTGATATTCGGAGGATAGGCTCGCAGTCGCCCCCAGCTGTCGACAGAACTCCGTCCAAAATTTAGACACAGACTGGGGACCCCTGTCAGAAACCACGTCCACCGGGAGGCCATGAATACGGAACACGTGATCCAAGACAATAGTCGCTGTCTCCCTCGCTGAAGGTAATTTGGGGAGGGGAATAAAGTGTGTCGCCTTCGAGAACCTGTCCACCACAGTGAGGACTACTGTCTTGCCATTAGAGGGGGGCAAGCCGGTAAAAAAGTCCATCGCCATGTGTGACCAGGGTCGCGAAGGGACTGACAGCAGCTGGAGTAGCCCTGCTGGGGGTCGATTGGAGCCCTTACCCGCAGCGCAAATCGGACAGGCCTACACGAACCGTCGAGCATCCTGTGCCATGGACGGCCACCAGAACCGCTGCTTGATTAACCTATAAGTACGAGTTGCTCCAGGGTGGCAAGCTAGGTTAGAAGAGTGGCCCCACTGTAGGACGCTTGTTCGGACTGACTCGGGCACAAACAGCAGACTCTCTGGGCACCCCGCGGGAACCGTAGCGTCGCCAAGCGCCGTGCGGACCTTGGACTCCACTCCCCAGGTGACAGCCGCCACAACCCGTGCGGGATGCAGAATAGCCACGGGGGGGTGGGACTAGCCTCAGCCTCAAAGATACGCGACAGCGCATCAGGTTTACCATTCTTAGAGCCAGGGCGATAAGAAATGGTAAACCTGAAATGTCCGAAAAATAACGCCCAGCGAGCCTGCCTAGAATTTATTCTCTTGGCAGTGCGGATGTACTCCAGATTTTTATGGTCAGTCCAAACAATAAATGGAAACTCTGCGCCCTCTAACCAGTGACGCCACTCCTCCAGCGCCAGCTTGACAGCTAGTAACTCCCTATTCCCGATGTCGTAGTTCCGTTCCGTGGGGGTTAAACGATGAGAAAAGAAAGCACAGGGATGTATTTTCTCGTCTGAAGATGATCTCTGAGACAACACTGCCCCAACCCCCACCTCAGACGCATCCACCTCCACAATGAACTGCCGAGCTGGGTCGGGGGTAGTTAAAATGGGAGCCGAAATGAACCGACTCTTTAAACTCTCAAACGCAATTTGGGCCTGCGACGACCAACAGAAAGGTTTCCTAGTGGAGGTGAGATCCGTCAGAGGAAGGGCGACCTGACTAAAGTTCCGAATGAACCGCCTGTAAAAATTGGCAAACCCCAGAAAACGCTGGACCGCTTTACGACTCTCTGGGGTGGGCCAATCAGCAACCGCTTTTACCTTGGCGAGATCCATTCGGATACCTTCAGGCGAGAGAATAAATCCCAGGAACGGAACCGACCGTGCGTGAAACTGGCACTTCTCCACCTTGGCAAATAAACGATTCTCCAGCAGTCGCTGGAGCACTCGCCTGACGTGCTGGACATGATCGCTCTTGTTCTGGGAGAAGATCAGGATGTCGTCAATGTATACAAAAAAAAAATCTATCGACCATGTCTTTAAGCACGTCATTGACGAGTGTCTGGAAGACCGCCGGGGAGTTGGAAAGGCCGAACGGCATGACCAAGTATTCAAAATTCCCCGTATGGGTGTTAAAGGCGGTCTTCCATTCATCCCCCTCCCTAATCCGAACCAAGTGATAAGCACTGCGGAGGTCCAACTTCGTAAAGATGGTTGCCCCCTGCAAGAGCTCGAAGGCCGATGACATCAACGGCAAAGGGTAACGATTCTTTACCGTGATGTCATTCAACCCCCGATAGTCGATACAGGGGCGAAGCGAACCATCCTTCTTCTCCACGAAGAAGAACCCCGCCCCAGCTGGAGAGGAAGAGGGACGGATAATGCCAGCTACCAGAGAATCGTGAACATACCTCTCCATGGCCTCCCTCTCCGGACCGGACAGAGAGTAAAGGCGCCCCCTAGGCGGAGAAGTGCCAGGCAAGAGGTCAATCGCACAGTCGTACGGGTGGTGCGGAGGCAGAGATGAAGCTCGGGACCTACTGAACACCGCCCTCAAGTCATGGTAAGCCTCCGGTATATCCGCCAGGCTCACCGGCTCCTCCTGTAACACAGAACAAGACATGAGCGGGGAAAAAGCAGCACCCAAACACTGGGCTAAACAGAAAGGGCTCCAAGCCAAAACAGAATTGTGAGCCCAATCAATATGGGGGTTATGTTTAACCAACCAGGTGTGACCCAACACCACTGGAGCGGTGGGTGAGTGAATAAGGAGGAATCGGATCTCCTCAGCATGATTACCAGACAATGTTAATGTAACAAACTGAGTGACATGGGTAATCTTGGTAAGTGGGTTGCCACAAAGAGTCCTAGCAGAAATAGGTTCGGCCAGGGCAACAGACGAAATTCCCAGGTGTGTGGCCAATCCAGAATCCATAAAATCGCCCTCCGCTCCAGAGTCGATCAACGCAGAAACCTGGAAAACAGCTCCCCTGAACCGTAATGAAGCTTGAAACTCAGAACGACCACCAGATGGCAGTCGAGTAGTCGTGACGCTCACCATATGCTCTCCCTTGCGTGATAAGCGTCGCCCCGCTACAGGGCACGAAGCTGCCACATGACCTGCCTCACCGCAGTAGAGACACAGCTGATTAGCCAAGCGACGCCGTCGCTCCCCCACGGTCAACCGCGCTCTTCCGACCTGCATAGGTTCCTCCTCCGGGAGGACGAGACGTTGAGACAGCGTGTCACAAACTGTTACAGTCTCGGTGCCCGTGACGCGCTCGCGGGGGAACCCCCCTCTTCGGTGCCGGGAACGGAGAGCAATCCGGTCGTCGACTCGAATGGCGAGGTCGATCAACCCATCCAAGCCAGCCGGCAGCTCAAGGGAATAGATCTCGTCCTTCACGTGCTCAGCCAAGCCGTGGAGGAAGTGATCCCAGAGTGCCTTCTCATTCCAGCCGCAGGATGCGGCGAGCGTACGAAACTCAATGGAGTAACATGACACGGACTGCTCGCCCTGCTGAAGCAGCGACAAGACTTGTGCCGCCTCAATTCCCCGAGCTGAGCGATCAAACACCTTGCGCAGCTCCTCCGAGAACGCCTCCAATGACTGACAGCAGACATGCTCGCCATCCCACATGGCCGTGCCCCACTCCCTCGCTTGACCCACCAAGAGCGTAATGATGTACGCTACCCTGGAAAGCTCCATGGGAAAACAGGAAGGCTGGAGAGCGAAGATCAGCGAGCATTGGGACAGAAATGACCGACATGAGTTGGGCTCACCCGAGTAAGGAGCGGGCGGATTAAGCCGCGGCTCTGCGTGACGAGGAACTGCTCCCGCCGGGCCAGGAGCGGGTGTCGCAGCTCGCGCTGCGGAAGGGCTGAACTGTAACTGGTCCAGCCGTTCTACCAACTGGTTAAGCTGGAGCGAAACCTCTGTATAGGCGCGACGAGAAGCCTCGAGTTCTTCCTGCTGCCGACCCAGTAGAATGCCCTGCTGCGAGAGGGCTCGGCGCAGCTCCGTCTCCTCTGCTGAATCCATGCGTGGTGAGTAGATTCTGTCAGGGTGCGGGTGATAGAGGACTCAGATGCAGAGTAAGAGAAGGGAGAAACCTTTATTCTCACCACAAAACACAAAATAACATAAACGATATTTAACAGCCGCTTAGGGAAGCGGAGAATCCAGAGCTGGCCGGCAGAACCTGCGGGCCACACACGCTGCTGGATCTCCGTGCTACGAGTCCTGCAGCACAAGGGAACAGAGAGTCAGAATGCAGAATGTGAATCTCGTACAGCACACGAACAAGGACAAAACAATCTACTCACAAGACAGAGCAGGAAAGTAGGGACATATAAGGGAGTGGGGAAATAAGCGACAGGTGGGGAAGAGTCAGCTCGTGATCCGAGCACTCCCGCTGCACCATCAGCGCTGATTGCCCAGACCACGAGCTGCCGAACATGACAGGACAACACAGACAGCAAGAGGAGCCAGGAAGGCACCCTGACCCGTGACAAAACATTACTGTCAAAAACAATGTTAAAACAGAAATAAAGACAGGCAGGGCTGGACTGGGACAAAAAATCGGCCCTGGCATTTTTTGGTCCTGGTGGCCCACCACTCTCTCTCTCTCTCTCTCTCTCTCTCTCTCTCTCTCTATATATATATATGTGTGTGTGTGTGATATACACTACCATTCAAAAGTTTTTGAACAGTAAGATTTTTCATTATTTTTTTTGAAAGAAGTCTCTTCTGCTAACCAAGTCTGAAAACAGTAATATTGTGAAATATTTTTACTATTTAAAATAACTGTTTTCTATTTGAATATATTTTAAAATGTAATTTATTCCTGTGATCAAAGCTGAATTTTCAGCATCATTACTCCAGTCTTCAGTGTCACATGATTCTTCAGAAATCATTCTAATATTCTGATTTGCTGCTCAAAATACATTTATTATTATGTTGAAAACAGCTGAGTATACTGTTTTTTTCAGGTTTCTTTGATGAATAGAAAGTTCAGAAGAACAGCATTGATCTGAAATAGAAATCTTTTGTCTTTATCCTCATTTTTGATCAATTTAAAGCATCCTTGCTAAATAAAAGTATTAATTTCCATAATTTATTTCCCAAAAAACAAAACAAAAATTATACTGACTCCAATCTTTTGAAAGGTGTATTAATGTTACAAAAGCTTTATTTCAGATAAATGCTGATCTTTGGATCTTTCTATTCATCAAAGAATCCATTAATAATAAATATTTCTTGAGCAGCAAATCCGCATATTAGAATGATTTCTGAAGGATCATGTGACACTGAAGACTGGAGTAATGATGCTGAAAATTCATCTTTGATCACAGCAATAAATTACGTTTTAAAATATATTTAAATAGAAAGCAGTTATTTTAAATAGTAAAATATTTCACAATATTACTGCTTTTGCTGTATTTTGGATAAAATAAATGCAGGCTTGGTGAGCAGAAGAGAATTCTTTAAAAAAACATTCAAAATCTTACTGTTCAATAACTTTTGACTGGTAGTGTAGATATGTATCATTGCATCTAGTTGTTTTGGATAATAAAAAAACGTCAGGTCTGACAATATCGTGTCTTTTCGAATTTAAATCTAGATTTATTCACATTGGCCCATGGAAACCTTTATGAACACACCTGACATGACTTGGCCAAAAAATCGCGGTGGACGAATTTACGTTTTATTAAAAAGTGTTTGTGTATTCTGCACTAATGGCGCGCGCACAGGATAGATGCCTGCCTCCGTTGCGAGTCCCGATCAAGCACTTTACCGATTCAACTGCTCTCCTCTCCTCCTCCTGCTGGCTCTTTATGCCGCATCACTCACCGCAGAGCAAGCCTGTTCTTGATAAAGCTGCTGTGAAAACGTGGGAAAAGCCGACGAGGAAGAAGTTGGGGGTGAAGCGTTGTTTATATAGGCGGAGCAAAACACTTCATGGCTCCGTCTATAGCGCATTGTGATTGGGTGGTTTACGCTGTCAATAAAGGAGACAAACGAACTGGCTGCTCGTGATGGTCCTTGGCAAAAAAAAAAAATTATGTCGGCCCCTTCAGTGCGTCGGCCCACCGGGAAAATGCCCGGTATGCCAGATTACCAGTCCAGCCCTGAAGACAGGATAAATAACATAATTCTCTACTCACCATAGACAGTAACATTAAAGCTCTTGCTCTTCAAATTCGTTCCTTTCATACGTAGAATATAAGGTCCAGAGTCTGTGATTGTGGTGTTTATGATGGTCAGAAGAATAATCAAGCTTTGGGAAATACTACCATGAAATTTTCACATACGTAAACCTGTCTGTATATCATCCTGTCACATCCTCATACAAACTATGCTAATTTTAATTAACTAAATTTGTACTACTCAAACAATTCTTCCTAGGAAAAAAGAGTAGCATGTTGATTTGCCAGTCATGTGTCTTTCATGCGATCTCTTACTAAAAATGAACCATGGTTTTATTATAGTAAAAGTGTAGTAACCATGTTTTTTTGTTGTTTTAAAAAATAAAATAAAATAAAATAAACAGCCTACACTGTAAAACATTGCTGTAAAAAAACGGCCATATTCTGACAGTAACATCCTGTTTTTTCATTACAACAGTAAAATTCCGTAAAAAAGTAATGAATTCTGGGTAATATTTGTTGTTTTCGAGAAAGTATCCTTCTGCAGTCCTGTGAAGTAACAGTGCTCAGAGTCGACACTCAGAGGCTGTGTTTCAAATCACACCCTACACCCTCATTCACTATTCCCTACATGAGTTTACTAATATAGTCCACCTGACAGAGAGAATGAACACTAATGAGTGAATTCAGACAATGATGAACAGCTGCTGTGAACAAGCAGAATCACTGGATAAAGAGAAAAATTAAACTACAACTGACTTCAGACACAGCCTTAGATGAAATCAACTGAAATAAAACAGCAGATGATGATTAAACAACTCCACAAACAGCATCACCAGCTTCACACATCACAGTCTGACTTTATTTCTGCCATGTATCTACAAAATTACTTGAGAATTAATAGACATTTAGATGCTTTATTTAAAATGTTTTGTGTGACCTCACCATTATGGCGATCAGCGTTTGCTTTAGTTGGGCTCTTGACCCTTGACTTCTTGATGTTAGATTTTTTATTGGTTGTTATAACTGTGTTTGTGAAAAGCATATGTTATAACAACAAAAACCACAAAAAAATTGTAAGTGAATGTTTTTGGGTTGTACTCATGACGCGGCCTGCTTCTCTGACTTTATTCTGTCTTTAATGAAGTGGTGTGGCTTTTTTTTTATTAGTTTCATGTTCTGATATATGCGAAGATACTACAAAGCAATCTATTATGAAAAATTGTAAAACATCTTATGCACAAAACCTTCAGTACTACGGCATAACTAAGACACATACAGACATCAAGAATCGGCATATGAATCTCAACAATGGTGAGTCAAAATCTTCATGCTGCAATGCATGCTGGGTACCAGCACAGTACAAAACTCACCCATGACTCCCAGCATGCATTGCGACATGAATAAATTATGCCACTGAATTGTCCTCTTATTTTCTCTAATTCTTTCTATTTGCTTTTATTATTGCTGTTGTTATTGCTTGAGTTTTAGTAGCATGTTTTGTGATGTTCAGAGTCGATCTGTTTATTTATTTTGGTTGCTAGTCACCACTGTTGAGATTCATACACTGATTCTTGAGGTGTGTGTTACATAGCACTTTAGAGCTTTTTTTTTTTTAAATTGTCATTAATGTTTTTAACAATCTTACATAAACTAGAGCAAAATAATGAGCAGACTGTTATTACATCATCACTTTGGTAACAGAAGAGACGCTGGAGAAAAACCCCCCCAATGAATATAGTTTTTAATAATGATAATGTCGTTAGCATAACATAACTAACAATATTACATATTTTGTTTTGGTTCTTTTTGTCATAACACGTGTTTTAAAACACATGTTTACAACAACCAAAGACAAGTTAATGTTAGAAAGTCAAGGTTCAAGAGCCCAACTAAAGTTAACACTGATCGCCATCATGGTAGTTAAAAAACAACTTGCATTTCTGTGAACTTCTGACAGAAATAGCATCAGTCTGGTTAGTAATGTGTGAAGTAATGCTGTTTTAGGAGTTGTTTAATCAGATATTGAGAGATTTAATGTCTTCTTTATTTCAGTTGATTTCATCTAAACTGTGGCTGAAGTCAGTTGTAGTTCTTGTGTTTCTCTTTCTTCAGTGATTCTGCTTGTTAACAGCAGCTGTGCATCACTAATGCACAATCATCACTTAAGTAATCACAGAATTATCTCATTAACTTCACTGATTCAGTGTTACTTTAACACTCTGTAGTGTGCACACATTACAAGTGTTCATTTAAAACTGAGGATTTTGTCGTGGACTTTAAAGGGTTAAAGATGAAAGTAGAGAAAAAAACAGCATGAAATGTAATTTAACAGCAATAAACTGTAATTAATTTATGGCAACAAACTGTAGAAAAACAGTAACTTACTGGCAACCGTGCTGCCAGTAGATTACCGTTAATTCAAAGAAAAACAGCAATTTACTGTAAAACGTAACAGTCAGATTAACCAAATTAAAAAGTTATTTTTACTGAAATATTAGTGAAGGTCCACAGAAAACAGTAATGCAAAGTCATGAACTGATCAGGAGAGTAAATATTAATCTGAACTGTATTAATGTGTTTTTGTACAAGAGAGATCTGTTAGTTTAATGTAGTTTTGTGGGTCACCGTTGTGCTGGAGAGTAGAGCCTATGCTTCAGTCAATGATGAGACACAAGCACTGATGGTTTGCTGCTTTTTTTTTTTTAACTGTACAGTTGCTTAAGTAGCGATGGTCTTTTTGTTAAGTGCTCCAGCGCATGTGCTGTAGCTGATGATGAACTGAAACTATTTGAGTTAAAGACATGTTTTTAGTTATTTAAAGTGTTTGCAGTTTTATAGTAAGAAATATATTTTCTCAGTGGACTCAAATGATATAAGTTCACATTACTAATGCCATATGAATACCAATATTGTAAACTCAAACTGTTTGAACCAATTGGAGCAGAGTTTATTTCCATGGTAGTATAACAGTAACAGGCTGTAAAAATGAAAAGCTGTAAATTAATGGTAGAGGGCTGTAAAATAACAGTACATTACTGGCAACTCTGCTGCCAGTACATTACTGTTATTTAACGGCACAATTTTTTACAGTGTACTAACAAACAAAACAGTAAATGGCAAAAAATAAAATAAAATAAGCAACAACAACAACAAAAAAGGTCTCGGGAACATCCTTATCAAACATATAATTATATAAATATTTCAACATTAATTTTAGCCATTTACTATTTTGAAATATATTTTTAAAAATACACCTGATTTTTTTCTTCTATTTTAATATCAATTAATTCTGATGAATGAAAATGACTTTCTACAGCATTACTGTTCTGAACATGATTTTATGTGCATTTTGTATCATTCATAAATCCTTTAAGTCATTTTTGAAGCATTTATAGTGATCCTGAATATCACTGTGTGAATGATTTAAACTAAAGATCAAACATCACTCACACAGAAATCATCATGGGATATTAAATTAACTCCTATTATGTTTAATGAGTGATAGACATGTGATGATCTTTTTAAATCTTCCGGTTCAGTCATTTTAACTCAGTTGGAGCGCAAACAAGTAAAAAAACATGGAAAAACAAGGCCTTAAAAATGTATTTATTTTAAACACTCTGTATAATAATATTTAAATGTCCATTATCTCCTAAAATCTATAATTTCCTAAATGAGTTATGTATAATATTAATGGAACATAAAACATGAAATTACAAATATTATATTACATTTTACCAGGGCGTTTTCATGCTTTGAGTCATACAGCAACATCACTCTCCTAAAGCAGATGACATTGCTGTAGCTCTCCTTGTGACTGAATATGGAACACATTCCATTTTAAATAGACTAAAATACAAAATACAATTTTAAAATACAAAAAAACGCCCCAGAGCTTAAGGGGTTAAAAGGTGACAAAATTAACCTCATCATGTCTGCAGGTGTTTCTGCTAAAAACATACTGTTAAATATTGATATGCCGCTGATCTTAATATCTGATCATTTCTGTCCTCTAGTGGACAAACATAGATACAGATTTTGCTTCCTAACAACTGTTTTCATATGCATGCAAATGTACCTAAATATATATATATATATATATATATATATATAGTACAGTATAAAAATAAAAGCCAAATTGTGTGAAATGTGTTGTTCCATGCTACATGTTTTATGATTAATGCACAAAATCAAATCAACAGAGTACATTGAATCTAGATGCGCTTCATCTTTTTGAGCACATGATGGCAGTGAGTAAAAGCTTTGAGTAATAATCAGCACAAGATATAAACTTCTCTTAAAGGACTTATTGCTTTGTTGTAAGTTGTGGCGAAAACACAACTACTATGGTTTAAAGTCTATTTCAGTGTGATTACTCAAAACAACTGGTGTAATGTCAGTCAGTCCTGATATTTTACCACAGCAGTGTTTCTCTAACCATTGCACGTGCTGTTTTTATATAATTAACACCAGTTTCAGATTAATGTTCATGTTCAGTTGATTACAGTCTGTCTCCAAAGCTGAGATCACATGACCTTCTCCTTCATGTTCATAATACCTTTGTATTCATGCTGAAGCACTTGAAATTAGCTTTATTGCACTTGTAGCAAAAAAAGATGGGGAAAAACACATTTGTTCAGTTCTAGTAGTGATGTGACACCACATGTGTTGAGCTTTGTGTTGTTTTATTAAATTTGACAAAAGCATCTGCTTGATGAATAATGTTAATTTAAGATATATTGATATACTGCTGATCTTAATATCTGATCATTTCTGTCCTCTAGTGGACAAACACTGACACAGATTTTGCTTCCTAACAACTGTTTTTGAAATGCAACACATAAACAATGTCAGAATCAGAATTAGCTTTTTTCACCAAGTGTGCGCAAACACACAAGAAATTTGTTGTGGTTTTTTTAAGGAGCTCTCGGTACATATATTCATACATATGACGAGAACAGAAAGAACATTTAAACTAAAGAAAAATTCAATAACAATGTGTTATGAATCTTGAACACCATAGAATATAGTTGATTTCTAGTTGTTTAACCCCTTAACTGTCACCCACAGTTTTGAACAGAGACATTATAGTGCACTATCCAAACTTAATTTTTTATAATTCATGAATGAAAATATTTTGTAACATGATTTTAATGTACCATTTACATGGTAATGCAATGTCTGATTTTAAAATGGGTTTCAAAGGATGAATTTTGAAATTTTAAGTTTTCTACTGATAAATAATTTCTTATGATTTCTAATTCGTGATAGAGAAAAGGCAACTAAGAAGACTTTCTGTGACAAAGGTCAGAATTCATGTCATGATGTAGATTTTTTTCAGGTGCACTCTTGTCATAAACAGAGGTGTCAAATCCAGGGTCAGAAAGTAAAAGTCCTGCCATGTGTTTATTCCACCCATGAACTCAGCAGCTGATTTCACCAGAGGAGGAACCAACTCATTCCTTTCAAGTCACAAGCAAGTTTCGAGTCAAATCCCAAGACCTCAACGAGTTGAGGTAATTAAGAGATAATTGAGAGACTAATTAAATGATGATTGTGCATTAGTGATGAACACCTGCTGTTACTGTGAATCACAGAGGATCAGATGTTGATGTTTTATTGGTTAAAATGATACCACCATCATGTAGATCAGTGTTTGCTTTAGTTGGGCTCTTGACCCTTGACTCCTGTGTTAGATCTCTCTGTAGCAATGCATGTGCTGTTGTAAAGCGGAGAGATCAGTGCTGTGCAGTGAGCAACTGTTAGTTGTTTTCATATGATGAGGCATCAGGTGCTTACCTGTTTGCATCTAATATACTGTGTGTGTATATATATACACATACAGCATTTTTCGTTTTTTTAATTTATGTTCTGCTTTTGAATAAACAACTCTGTGAAACCACAGTACGCAATGAATTTACTGCTGTAGTAGTTATAGAGAAATAATTTTAAATCTTATGCATTTAAATATTTAAACTCCAGTCCTACTCAGACACACACAGACATCAAGAACCAGTATGAATCTCAACAATGGTGACAATCAACAAAATGCTTCATGCTGCAATGCATGCTGGGTAACACCACAGTATGAATAATTATTGTCACCACTGTTGAGGATCGTATGATAAGTGTTCATGTCTAAAAGCCTGAGCAACATAATTCTTAATTTTTTCCAATATTTAGATGGCATTTGTTTAATAGTAAATTCCTGCAGTTCTGTAACAGCTGAACATCAGTAAATAAACCAAAGAGAGACACCTTCATGATGTTCATTCAAGTAACATAAAAGCCAAAAGTGTAAGCTCATCTGCTTCCTCAAGTTTTCAATTCAGCAATGTGCAAATGTTTGTTGTGAAGCAATATTGCAATTGCTTAAAAGCAATCCATTCTCAGTTACTAAAAGGGTCAAGAGCCCAACTAAAGCAAACACTGATCTCCATGATGGTGGCATCATTTTAACCAATAAAACATCAACATCTGATCCTCTGTAATTCTCAATAACAGCAGGTGTTCATCACTAATGCACAATCAACATTTAATTAGTCTCTCAATTATCTCTTAATTACCTCAACTCGTTGAGGTCTTGGGATTTGACTCGAAACTTGCTTGTGACTTGAAAGGAATGAGTTGGTTCCTCCTCTGGTGAAATCAGCTGCTGAGTTCATGGGTGGAATAAACACAGGGCAGGACTTTTACTTTCTGACCCTGGATTTGACACCTCTGGTCATAAATTTATCTATTACTTTTCCTACATAATTTTTTAACAGAAAAAGTGGTAAAATACCTATTTAGGAGCCTTAGACCTTTCCAACGATATATAGTTTGTCATGATTAGATTAGGATTTAATTGTAAAATAGTGAAGTAAAGGTAGGCGTCCCACAGGGTGGACGGTGACAGTTAAGAGGTTAAGCTGTAATCACAGACGCCCGGTGACTGAAAGTGATTCACTGAATGAAACAGCGCTAAATAATAATAATAATAGTTTTGTGGTTGATTGATATATGACAATTATTTTACAGTTTATATTTTTAATTTATTATTTTACAGTTTAAAAGTACCATCTAGACAGGCTTTTAGTGCAATTCTCAAGTGCTGCCATAAAAAGGTTTTTAAATGCACTTCATCTTTTTCAGCACAAGATGGCAGAAGAAAATAGAAATGTGAAATGTTAGCGAGTGGGACATGATCACTGGCGTGCATTGTAAATGTCCAAAAAATATATTATAAAGACGTTTATATTGTAAATAAACGTTTATATTTTAAGTAAGTTTAAATAATTCACATTTCTATTTACCATTTCATATTTCAATTGTTCTGTTCGTCAACAAATCCTGATGAAAAAAAGAGATACAAATCAACATGACTGTCAATTAATATACAAATGTTCACAGAAGCAAAGAGATCATTAAGTTTTCACTTTTCAGCTCCTAATGCACTGAAATATTACAGCGAGCATATTAACATTCAGTCAGAAGGGGACGCTACATCTGCATCAGGAGAGTCACATGCTGTTGTACAACATCATCCTGAACGCTTTCAACAAAGAATCATTCACTGATCAAATATAATAATTAAATACTAGCAATTTATATGTTGCTTGCATATGCCATTATTTCATCAGAATACACAAATTAGTTTGAATGGCCTTCAATAGAAGATGACTGTGCAGTTAAAACACCCAACTAACCAGAAGAGAAGAGAGAAATTAAAACACACCATGACCTACAGAATGCATGCACTGTAAATTCTGAACATCAAAGTGTACAAAAAAGCTAAATGCTAGGAGACCATTTTATAAATCCATCTTTATTAACAAAGAGGTGTTCAATCATCATCAGTATGACAAATTTTAAAGATAAACATTACACATTCAGGAAAATATAGAGGAGATTTATGGAGATTTTAGGAGATTATGGAAATATTTAATAACTAATATACAGATTATTAAAAAGAAAAACGTTTTTAATGCCTTGTTTTTCCATTTTCAGTCACTAGTTGGCGCTCCAGCAGGATCGCAAGGTCTGTACACCATTAAACTGAGTTAAAATGACTGAATCTGATGTTTAACAAAGATTCTTTCATGTATATAGGTTATAAACCCCTGATAAAACATTTTCTTTAAAGTTTCTTTAAACTTGCTTCTATATTCAGACAAAATACATGTTTTGTTAATGTAAAATCATTCAGATTGTTGTATTGAACTCATCTCTTACTGAAATCGTCTCAGTGACTGCTGCAACTGGTGTCTGTGGTTTAGTTGGTCTGGAGTTTGATTATAGTTTGTGGGAAGCAGAGAAACACTGACTGAACCAAACAATGATTTTAGCAGCTGAACACAATGGAGATACTTGATCAGGACAAACAGTATATACAGAGTACAAGGCAGCAATACTCATGTGTATTGTATCACCACTGTATCGACACTTCCCACGGAAGAGAGGGAAGAGAGGAGAGAGAGACGTGTTCCTGGTTCAGCATATTTTCATGATCCTGGAAAATGTTGATTCAGAAACATGTTGCACTTGGTGATATCAGGTTCTGCTATAAGAAAATTAGGCAGTATCTGTTTGCTGTAAGGTTAAGCTTTGTCAGGACAGCACTGGAACAAAACATGAAAAATAATATATTTATATATTTTTAATAAATTGTAATATATCCACACACACAACAGCTTTAATAATGACTCCTAGTCATCTTTTTTTTTAAGCTTTATTTTTGCCATTTTTGCCAGGACAGTATTTAGACAGGAAGTGAAGTGGGAGAGAGAGGGGAGACAGGATCAGTGAAATGAAATGAAAATTAGCCCATGATTTAATCACCCTCAAGTCATCCTATTTCTTCTTTCAAACAAATCCAATCGGAGTTATATTAAAAATGGTCCTGGCTCTTCCAAGCTTTATAATGACAGTCGGCAGGTGTTTGTGTTCAACAGTCCAACAGAAGTTCAATAATGGTGAGCACTGCTAGTCTTTCATTGTAATAACTGTCCATTAAAATCATTAGAATAAAAATAATGTTTTATTTTCCTGTCCAGCAGTGGAACATAAATATGACAGATGATGAAAGAACAGGTTTTATTTTTGCTGTGTGAAATCAAATCACTCTCTTAATTCACATAAAACAGTTTATAATACTAATTCTTACTGAATACTAAGATTTTTCTCATAGCTCTGATGTAAAGCTAAAACATCATGATCTACACTGACTGAATAAAGTCCAAAACCACTGATACAAACAGCAAACAAAACATGACAGAACTTCAGTGTGCAACTGATAGTTTTAAATCAGTCATTGACTGTATATAATTCAAAACACAAGTTTTCAAACAATAACATGATTAGAAGTATCCATAAGTCCACTTATTGTGTATGTATATGTTTTTACAATGTACTTGCATTTAAAAATACTTGCATGTAATTACATAAGTACATCTGTAGTTCATTTCTGCACTTAATTACACTGTCGACCCTACACCATACCTGTATTACACCTCAATAGCAGCAAAAGTGTTTTAAAATTCAACATGAACACAATAATTACATTGTAACAAATAATATGTTTATGTAAGTACATAGTAGTTAAAGACACCTAATGCAAAGTGTGACCACATTTTTATTTGTTCTTAACAAAGAACAAAGACCTTACAGGTCTGATGGATCAAATCCTGAGGTGTCTTAGACTAGCAAGAGAAAAAGGTAAGTGTTACCTTCTGCTCATACATGAAGAAAATATGTTCACTGTACTATAAAAATATACTGTAAACAGCTCAGTGGGGCGGGCGGGGGCTTCAATATCAAGTATCAATATAATAGGATCTCAAATGCTTCTTTCCCTGCATGTGCATCTCTCAGTGGACAGCACCGTTTCTACATACAGTAAAGCTAACGAAGATGAACATACTGCACATTAGAACAATCTGAGGAATATCATATGGGTGCCTTGTTGCAAAATATGTTCCAAACATCAGGAGTATCTCATCATCCGTCTGTATTTGAGCATCAGTGTTTAGATTGAGACAATCTCCTTGATTCCTATCTTCATTTCACCCGTCTCCTCTCTGAACACATCTAAAATACAAACAGAAACAGTTACTCAGAGATTAAATTAATGACACATTCAACTGAGTTCATTTAGTCTTGACTAATAATTCTCACGAGACGGTCTAATTTTACTTCCTACAATTACTTGTATATTTAATTCTTTACTGGGCTAAACTCTAAGTCATATTTCAGGATTGTTGAATCTTGAAGAAACAACAATGAAATGCTGAAATGAGGAGATAAGATCAAATCATTGTGCAGATGAATAGCAGGTGAGATTAATTAATATTTTCTCTGTATTCACTCTTAGCGTGCGACTTATCTTCTCCTGTATCTAACGCTAAAATTGAGTCTTTCGTTGATTGCCATACTCCCCTCCGGCTGTTCACTGGGGAACTAAGGAATTAGGGAAAAATTTCCAGGAAAAATTTATAAAAAACTTATAATCTCATACCACAAAATGTGATGATTACATGTGGTGGAAATTTCTGTCAGAGGATTAAATGTTTTATGTAAAAGAATGTCAATGGTAAGGTTTCAAGGTAAATGGAAATACTTCTGATTATTTAATTCCTATGTCATGCTCTCAAAATACAGTCACCGTTGTTGAGATTCATACGCTGATTCTTGATGTCTGTGTGTGTCTAATTGTTGCCGTAGTACTAAACATTTTGTGCATAAGACATTTTTAAAATTTTTCAGTAGCAGTTTGTCATTTCATTCAGGGTTATATAGCGATTATAAACAACACCAAATTAACAAATAAAAAAATCCACAAAAATGTCTTTAAAGAGCAGCCTCTGAATGAGATCAGTGAATCAGGCCACTAGACAATGAAACATCATTATCAATAATCAATCAAAAGCACGTAATCACACATTTTTCTGGGTTTTCATGCTATAACAAACGTGCTTTACAAACGCAGTTACAGCAGCCAGAAAAAAGCTAAGATTAAAATTTGATGGTCAAGAGCCCAACTAAAGCAAACCCTGACCGCCACAATGGTGAGGTTAAATGAAACGTTTTCAGTAAAACAACTAAACTTCTGTTAATTCTCAAATAATTTTTATAGACATATGACAGAAATAAAGTCAGATTGTAATGTGTGAAGCTGGTAATGCTGTTTGTGGAGTTGTTTAATCAGATCTTGAGAGATTTAATGATGTCTTGTATTTCAGTTGAGTTCATCTAAGGCTGTGGCTGAAGTCAGTTGTAGTTCTTGTTTCTCTTTCATTCAGTGATTCTGCTTGTTAACAGCAGGTGTTATCTATAAGGAGAGTAAATATCTAACTGAACTGTATTATTTTGCACAAGAGAGATCTGTTATGTAGTTTTGTGGGTCACCATTGTGGTGGAGAGTAGAGCCTGTGCTTCAGTCAATGATGAGCCACAAACACTGATTTACTGTATTTAAAGACAGTAACTGACAGTAAGAGCTGCTGATACAGTGATGATCTCTTTGTTAAGTGCTTTGCTACATGCATGTGTGTTATAGCTGATGATAAACTGCAACGATTTGAGTTAAAGTCATGTTTTTAGTAACTTAATATTACAAATTAAGTGTTTACAGTTTTATATTAAGAAATTTTCCTTCTTAGTAGAATCAAATGAAATAAGTTTACCAAATGTTTACACAGTATATACTTCTGCTTGTGGCGAAGCTTCCTGATTCTTCATGTGACTTTCTCTTTTACCACCTCTTTTTATTATGGTGGTTGTCAGTATGTTAAAGGTACAAAACAGATTTTAATAGCAGTGTGTGTTGTTTAATTTAGTGGTTTACATTCAAATTTCCCTGTTTGTAAATTACAGTTTTATGCAGTAAATTTTACAGTTTTGTTCTGTAAATGTGTTTACAGTTTTTTTTACAGTGTAGATACACATGTAGGCCTTGCAGATTATGTTCAATAATTCCATGTGCATGATATGGTTTCTTTAATTTTATTGGTTACACTCGTCTGGGCTGACAGTAAGTGTTAATCACTGAGATTTTAGACTACATGTGACATGCACACAGATGCATGGCCTTGGCCTTCTAATGTGATAACACTTCAGGGTTTTATTGTTTGTACATACTGTATACTTTTTACCTTCCTAAAAGCATAAGCATGCACATTTCAACTTACAACATAAGCATAATATTTTGAGAGCATGACATAGGAATTAAATAATCAGAAGTATTTCCATTTCCCTTGAAACCTTACCATTGACATTCTTTTACATAAAACATTTAATCCTCTGACAGAAATTTCCACCACATGTAATCATCACATTTTGTGGTATGAAATTATACGTTTTTTATCAATTTTTCCTGGAAATTTTCCCCTAATTCCTTAGTTCCAGTGAACAGCCAGAGGGGAATATGGCAATCAACGGAAAACTCAATTTTAGCGTTAGATACAGGAGAAGATAAGTCGAGTGAATACAGAGAAAATATTCATTAATCTCACCTGCTATTCATCTGCACAATGATTTGATCTTATCTCCTCATTTCAGCATTTGATTGTTGTTTCTTCAAGATTCAACAATCCTGAAATATGACTTTTTAATAAAATATATGACTTTCTAAATATGAGTTTAGCCCAGTAAAGAATTAAATATACAAGTAATTTTTTTTACAGTGTATCTAGAATCTAGCACACACTCGGTATCATGTGGGTGCCTTGGTAAGACAGTTACAGTGGCCGAGATTGGAGATAACACACAGTAATGATACATATCACAATATAGTAATCCAATCTGAAAAGCTGCTTTGAAATAATGTATATTGTGAAAGCACTATACAAATAAACCTGATCTGACTTGTAAGTGACAACCCAGTCTCATATAAAAACGTACCCTGACTACGTTGGTCCAAAGTGCAAAACGTAGAGGGGTTACAATAACGGCCCTTGAATTGTATGACTGTTACGTTTTTTTTGCCTATTCTTTTCCTATTGTTTTACGTCCAAGTCACGTGACTTTCAAGATTCCGGCCGTGAGAACAAAAAACATGGCGGACATTTCTCTAATTTTTTTGTGAAAAAATCAATATTTTGAGTTAGTTTCTGCATAAAAATAAGTTTTGATTACATTTCTAGCGAGAAATATGTATTTTATTTTCATAATATTCACTCAGTGAATGTACACAATCACTCGCTTGCTCGTTGTTGTGAAGATTTTTCAGATCTCGCCAGAATAATGTGAAACTGCAACGTTTTGGTTGCTATGGACGCTGCTATCGGTGGATAGATGGATGGATGGATGATTTCGCTCCGTCTGATGGATCAAACCCTCTCCCACTATATGCGTTGTGTCTGAGGTTGATTTGCTGATCAACACATTAATCCATGGCAGCGGGAGAAACTAATGTTGACAAAGTGACGAGTTACGAAGAAGTACTTTTAGCTTGGAATCAATGTTAGTCCAAGAATATGGACTTGCGTGTTATGTGGTATTACTCCCCGATCATGATATTTCACTAAATATCCAGGCAGTGTTCCACTGATGACGTTTCTTATGACATATTCAGTGCTGCCACCACGTGTGGTCTTAGTAATAACTTATTTCTGGTGTATGATCAAGTTTTTCTCTGCATGGAGGTTAATTAATTGTATTTATATTATTTTAAGTATGCAATATCTATCTATCTATCTATCTATCTATCTATCTATCTATCTATCTATCTATGAAGGAGACAGATGATCTGTCAAGCTTTTGCAAACAGCATGTGTTCTCTGGTTTGCTACAAAGTGGGAGTCTTTCAGGCTTTTGAATTTTTTTTAATATACTGTAAACAACATACACATAGCTTATGGAACAAAACAATGGGATTGAACATTTCCTTAATTCGTGGTGTTCTCCTCCGTCACCCACTGTGGCGGCCAAGTTTTCTCACTATAATAAAAGAGATTGTTATTAATTTAGGTCTTTACATCAGCCATGAATTAAATTCAAAACAAACATGACAAGGTTAAGGGCAATGAGGAACAGCAAGCCACCCCTTCATTCAGTAGGTTTATAAACTTACAGTAACCTGATAACAGTAAATACCTGCCTATGGTAATATTTTGGTTAAGGTTTGAATATGCATTACCTACGGTGTAGCCGTTTATTTGAAATCATATACCTCTGCTCTGAAGGTATCCATTGTAAAAGACCTCTGCAATTTGCTGCACAATAATAATCTTGAAAATTTGGTCATGAAAGACCTCCCAAGTCTTTGGACTTTTGTAAATGCCTTTAACCAATGTGTGTTACTTTATCATCCCAATGTCAACATCTAATTAAAATTCAATGTGAAGAAAAAGGAAATCCTTGTTCAAAATAAATTGGTGATTATGTCCAACATATGTCTCTCCATTAAGGCAGTCAGGTTTATCTGCCTTAAAGGTCCCATGGCATGGATTATTTCATTATTTTATAATGTTTCCTGGGGTACCCTTATAATGTTAGTATGTTTTTTTAGTTCAGAAATTGTCATAATTTAGAAATAAAAGTCATTTTCCTAGCCTGATTTTAGCCTCTGATTTGAACGCTCTGTTTGAAGGGCGTGTCTGCTGTGAGACCTCATTGTAAACGCCCACTCCTGTGAATGGCTGACATGCTTGCATATGAAACAGCGAGCATTAGATGTGGAACTCTCTCGAAGAGTGCCCAAGGACACTTTAACACACTGAGCCACAGCCGTCCACAAATACAAGACAAGGCTATTACTTTAAGTTTTGAAGTACTAAGAATTAGGCTATTCCAATCAAAACTATGATAAATTGTACATACCAGAGTGAACAGGGCTCCCATTCCACCAACTTCATTTGGATCCCCTGAAAAAACATCAAAGTTAGGGGGTTAAGGGGTTTCCAGTTGGGGTGCTGCAATTCCACTAAGTACATCTAAGACTTTTAATTATTGTAAAGCTAACCTTCTGCTTTTTGCAGCGGATCACCCTCTTCACTGGGTAGTAAGGTTCCCCTTCTAGGATCCCATGGTTACATTCTGAAAGACCAAACAAAGTACATGAGTTTGACCTCATACATCTTCATCAATGAATTAAAAAACAGGCAACACATGATATATTTATGACTTAAGTATATCTGGCTAAGACAAAAGAATCACTGTATTTGAAGTCTGATTTGAAATGGTGAAATGTAAATCTAGGAAAGCTTAATAACCTTTGGGTGATTTTTTCCCCCTCAGTTTCTTCCTTGTAGACATGTCTGAGGCTACAGAATTCTTCTGCTTCTTTTTATTGTTTGCAGACATATCTGTTGAGATTAAGGAAATGTATCTGTGAAGAGCTGTTATTACAATGAATACTGGTCTAAATACCTTTATTCCAATAACAAATATATAATATCACATTACAATTGGAAAGATATAGATTGTAATCTTTGCAGGGCACTCATTAAAATACATGGAAATTGTTTAACCATATGCTGTATGGTCACTTCTTCGCTCTACCAAGGGTTATAGACTACAAGATGTACACACAGGTGAGGTGACCAATTGAAGGAAAAGCCTGGAAGATGAGGGGAAAAACAATGAATGTAGATCCTCCTACACATATTACCTTTATCCTATAACCTCAATATTGATGGGAGATGTGTCTTCCAGACTGATAATGCTTCAATTCACAGAGCACAGTGTCTCACAGAATGATTTACTAAGTATGAAGATTTTGTCAATCTGATTCAATGGGTTTTACAAACCCCATTTTCAGTGAAGCTGGGTCAACTGTAAAACGAAAATAAAACATAATACAACGATTTGCAAATCATTTTCAACCTATATTAAATTGAATACTCTACAAAGACAAGCTGAAAAAAATATTGTTTTTAGCTAATATTAACTCATTTTGAATTTGAGGCCTGCAACATACTCCTAAAACCTGGGACAGGATCAGGACTGGGAATGTTTGAAACATTCCACAGGTGAACAGGTTCATTGAAAACACGTGAGTGTCATGATTAAAAGGGCATCCGAATTCATTCACAAGCAAGTCATCCTTGGTTGTGAATAACTGAGCCTTCTGGGGATGCTATGTGATGGTGGGAATCACTACTGTAAAGGATATTAACGTGGGCTCAGGAACACCTTGGAAAACAATTGTCAGTTAACACAGTTTGTCGCTACTACAAGTGCTATGAGTGCGGTCTACATTTGAAATAGTTTTTGGAAATCGTGGACGTTGTGTTCCTTGGGATAAAGAGGAAAAGGACCACCCAGATTGTTATCAGCGCTAAATTCAAAAGCCATGGGGGTGTGTTAGTGTCCATTGCATACCCATGCCCCATGACATTCAAAATGAGTGAATCTTTGCAAACAAACAATAAAGCTTTTCAGTTTGAACATTAAATATCTTGTCTTCGTTGTATATTCATTGAATGTAGGAACTTCACTGGAACAGGGGTTTGTATGATCATCAGAGGCCTAATTTATAAGTGTATAAACACATATAAACAAACTGAGAAATAAGAAACTGATTACGATGACAGAAATCCACGCTCACCACAGAATATGAAAGCTTGCTAAGTTACACCATATTTTGAGTTGATTATCATTTATTATTTCATGGCTTGGTTAAATTCTAATTTAGAATGCGGTCTGTTATTTCTTGATAACAGACCACTACTAAGTATAACACACCGTTGCCATGAAAAACAGAGCGTTGCCACGGACACGGTGTTCTTTAATGGAAGCAATACAATAGTTTTAAAATCAATAAACTCCTTTTTAAATCAATATTTTGTGTCAAATTATTGATTTATTTGGTAGGTAGCCATGTAATAAGCGGGATAATGTATAGCTAGGCGGTTGCTATAGCGAATACAACCCCTTCAGGCTGATTCAAGTCCCGATCAGCCTGTCGTGGTTGTATTCGCTATAACAACCGCCTCGCTATACATTATCCCTTACTTAACAGAAACCAGCATAGGACGGAATTGTTACAGCCATGTATTTTGATGTGTGTGTGTGCACATACTGAGCTTGTCCATATACACAGTAGACTGAAGTGAATTTTATACAGCTAAAAATGAGGCACCAAAGACCTGCAGCAGACTTTGGATGTGCAACATTGCTCTCCATCATCATCAGTCCTACTAGATTGAAGCTGTTCTGGTGGCACATTGTGGCCGATACCACCTCAGTAATTCACTTGCCAAAAGTTTGTTTTTGTTTCAGCATCTGTCAATCATCCTGTCAGAATTTTGAAACGTTATATTTCCCTTTAGTAATTTTTGAAAGGCAAGTTATCCAGACCTACATATAACAGTAGTTACTGGTATAACACCTCAGAAGTCACCTTACACTAATCAGTCACTTGTTGGTTTTTTTATTCTTCTGACCATCATAAACACCACAATCACAGACTCTGGACCTTATATTCTACGTATGAAAGGAACGAATTTGAAGAGCAAGAGCTTTAATGTTACTGTCTATGGTGAGTAGAGAATTATGTTATTTATCCTGTCTTCAGGGCTGGACTGGTAATCTGGCATACCGGGCATTTTCCCGGTGGGCCGACGCACTGAAGGGGCCGACATAATTTTTTTTTTTGCCAAGGACCATCACGAGCAGCCAGTTCGTTTGTCTCCTTTATTGACAGCGTAAACCACCCAATCACAATGCGCTATAGACGGAGCCATGAAGTGTTTTGCTCCGCCTATATAAACAACGCTTCACCCCCAACTTCTTCCTCGTCGGCTTTTCCCACGTTTTCACAGCAGCTTTATCAAGAACAGGCTTGCTCTGCGGTGAGTGATGCGGCATAAAGAGCCAGCAGGAGGAGGAGAGGAGAGCAGTTGAATCGGTAAAGTGCTTGATCGGGACTCGCAACGGAGTCAGGCATCTATCCTGTGCGCGCGCCATTAGTGCAGAATACACAAACACTTTTTAATAAAACGTAAATTCGTCCACCGCGATTTTTTGGCCAAGTCATGTCAGGTGTGTTCATAAAGGTTTCCATGGGCCAATGTGAATAAATCTAGATTTAAATTCGAAAAGACACGATATTGTCAGACCTGACGTTTTTTTATTATCCAAAACAACTAGATGCAATGATACATATCTACACTACCAGTCAAAAGTTATTGAACAGTAAGATTTTGAATGTTTTTTTAAAGAATTCTCTTCTGCTCACCAAGCCTGCATTTATTTTATCCAAAATACAGCAAAAGCAGTAATATTGTGAAATATTTTTACTATTTAAAATAACTGCTTTCTATTTAAATATATTTTAAAACGTAATTTATTGCTGTGATCAAAGATGAATTTTCAGCATCATTACTCCAGTCTTCAGTGTCACATGATCCTTCAGAAATCATTCTAATATGCGGATTTGCTGCTCAAGAAATATTTATTATTAATGGATTCTTTGATGAATAGAAAGATCCAAAGATCAGCATTTATCTGAAATAAAGCTTTTGTAACATTAATACACCTTTCAAAAGATTGGAGTCAGTATAATTTTTGTTTTGTTTTTTGGGAAATAAATTATGGAAATTAATACTTTTATTTAGCAAGGATGCTTTAAATTGATCAAAAATGAGGATAAAGACAAAAGATTTCTATTTCAGATCAATGCTGTTCTTCTGAACTTTCTATTCATCAAAGAAACCTGAAAAAAACAGTATACTCAGCTGTTTTCAACATAATAATAAATGTATTTTGAGCAGCAAATCAGAATATTAGAATGATTTCTGAAGAATCATGTGACACTGAAGACTGGAGTAATGATGCTGAAAATTCAGCTTTGATCACAGGAATAAATTACATTTTAAAATATATTCAAATAGAAAACAGTTATTTTAAATAGTAAAAATATTTCACAATATTACTGTTTTCAGACTTGGTTAGCAGTACATGAGCGTCAACCAACGTTAAAGTTATACCTGTAATTATAAGTTGTGTATAATTGCCTCCACAGTTATGTATGTTGTGTATGTAATGTTTACATACCCAGAAGACACACTGTTGCTATTCCAGTTGGGGTGGATGTGGACGGCGCTGACGCTCATGTACTGCTCACGACCCTCATGGTTGTAGATGTCATGGTCGCCCAGGACAACACGCCAAGTTCTCGAGCTGCACAGGAAACACGTTTAAGTGAACACAGGTTTTGTTTGTTTGTTTATTTTCTTCTTAATGCCATTCCAGCATCTGTAGCTAGCTGATTAGCTGTATCAGGTGCGTTTAATTAGAGTTGAATCTAAACTCTGCAGGTCTGCAGCCCACCAGGAACTGAGTTTGACAGTTGATTTAGAATGTTCAATTCACCTAACCTGCATGTCTTTGGGCTGTGGGAGGAAACCGGAGCACCCGGCGTAAACCCACGCAGACACAGGGAGAACATGCAAACTCCACACAGGAAGGCCTCCTGTCCCAGGGACCTTCTTGCTGTGAGACAACAGTGCTAACCACCGAGCCACTGTGCCGCCCAAGTGAACACAGGTAAAGTCAGAAAGCATGTCTTTGGGCTGTGGGAGGAAATTGAGGAATTTTTTTTTACCAAGTCATTTTTTATAGTGCTTTGTACAATGAATAGTGTTTCAAAGTAGCTTCACAGTATTAAACAAGAAAGTAACAGTGTTGGTTAAGTTCAGTAATGGTGTAAAGTTCATTTACTATTAAATATGTTCAATTCAGCAGGCTATGTAGGCTTACTTCTGCCACTGAATTAAAACATAAAAATAAAAAGAGTAATTGCCACATTTTATTGTAAAATTCAGACTTTTTTCTTTGCAATTGTGAGTTTGCATCTCGCTTTTTTCCCTTGATAAAAACTTGCAATTACGAGTTATAAAGTCAGAATTTCAAAATATTAGCTTAAAATATAAAACTGCATTTATATCCTGCAATTCTGGCTTTATAACTATATGAGAATACAAATTGTGAGAGAAAAAGTCACAATTATCTCTTAGTTGTTTTGCACATGACACATTGAAAGTGAGTTACAGCTGCCACCAGAGGGCGGACTGTATGACACAATCGTCTGAAAGTGAAAAGGTGCTTTAGAATCATACATAGGTATCACACATTGTCTCTTAACCATAGAGATACTGAAAACTTTCATTACCTGTCAACGCAGTGGGCGGCGGTCATCACCCAATTATTTCTGATCAGAGTCCCACCACAGGTATGATAGTAGCTGCCGCCAGACAGGTACTGGAGAGAGATCTGAGAAAGAGACAATGAATGTGTTAGAATCAGAAGTTTTGAGGGGGGAAACAACAGAAACACCCTAATTTCAATATGAGTGGTCTTTGAAACTTGATTAAAATAACCCAGCAAGTAGACCGGACTTAATTCATGCTGAAAAATGCAGCTTGAAATGGTTTCACTTGGTATAAAGCTGGTTTTTAATGATCATCATGGTGGAGCTGATGCCAACCTGCCTTGTTGACATCTTTGTCAAGACGGCAACTAACCTTTAACCGTATTAAGAAAAATATCTTGACCACCTTAACCTTGTAACCATGTCCATTTAGATGTGGAAAAACACCAAAACAGCTTATTTATTGACTTATTGTTAAGATGTTTTACCTGCCAAGGCCAAGAGTTGGGTTTTACCACCTCTCCACCAACGACCCTCTCCTCAGGGACCTCCTCCAGATATCTGGGCTCAGCCAGCGCTGGATGCAAAAAACACACTTAGACATGCTAGGACTGTAGTATTATTGTAGTTTGAGTCCATAAAGTCGATTTTTAAGTTCTGAGTATTGCATGCATTTGTTAAACTGGCAAAATCTAAGCTAAATGCAAATGATTCTCTCAATAGAAACAGACAAACGTCTTACCCAGGGTGGCCAGCAGGCTCAACAACAGGATCCTCAGCATGTTTGCAGTCTGTCTGGACTTTCTGCACTCTGAACACTTCTGTCATCTATATATTTTCCCTCAGAAGTTCACAGAACAGGTGTTTTCTCGTGGCTGATGCCCACAGGTGTGTGAATCCCACAGATTTCACCACTGCCAAGGCCAATGTGACAGTTGCAGAATAAACTTTTTTATCTAGCTTGATACAAATGCTTAACCTGTATTAACTTTGAGTTAGTTCATTTCAGTATTACTCTTATGCTCCTTATATAAAGTTCCTTTACAATATAATTGAAAGTGCACATTTTGATGTCACATTTTTTTTAAGTTCAACAAAAATCTTTTTTTTTTTTTTTTTTGCAATTTTACTTTTACTAGTTTTTTTCTCAGTTGTTTTTGTGTATTATGTATTTTAATTTTTGTTAATAGTCCATTAAGACTTTTTATGAACATGACAATCATTTTATTGATTTTATGTTATATTATATTATATTATATTATATTGACATAAGGATTTTTTTTTTTTTTTAGTTAAGTATTTTTCAGGTAGGTTTATAATGATTATTATATTATTAATAATACATTTTTTTTTAAATTTAGTTTATTTACATTACACAGTGCTGCTCACGAACATTGATACACTTTGTAAATATGAGCAAATGTGACTGTGAAAATAAATCTGCATTGTTTATCCTTTTGATCTTTCATTCAAAAAAATGTACAAAATTCTAACCTTTCATTGAAGTAAATCAATGGAAAGTAGGAGGAAATTCCCATTATGAAATAAATGTTTTTCTCTAGTTGACGTTAGCCACGGTTATTGGCACCCAATTATTGCAACGTCATTTTCCCAAGATAACAGCTCTGAGTTTTTTCCTATAATGCCTGAAGAGTTTGGAGAACACCTGATAAGAGACCAGATACCATTTTCTTCAGATCCTTCAGATTCACAGCTCCGTGACGGGGCTTTTTCTCTTCAGTTCACCCCACTCATTTTCTGTAGGGTTCAGGTCAGAGGACAGGGACAGACATGGTAAAAGATTAATTTTGTGTTCAGTGACACATTTTTGTGTTGATTTTGATGTTTGTTTTGGATCATTGTCTTGATGGAAGATCCAAACACAGCCCATTATAAGATTTCTAACAGATGCAGTCAGGTTTAGATTTTTTATCTTTTGGTATTTGATAGAATCCATGATGCTATGTATCTAAACAAGATGTCCAGGACCTCCAGCAGAAAAACAGGCCCACAACATTATAGATCCAGCAGTATACTTAACCGTGGACATGGGGTTCTTTTTTATCCCTGTTTGCACCAAACCTATCTGGTGGGTTTACAGCCAAAAAGCTCTTTTTTAGTTACATCTGACCATAGAAGCCAGTCCCATTTGAAGTTCCAGTTGTGTCTGACAACTGTGTTGGGGAATTAAAACCCATGGACCAGGTGTGATGAACAAAGACCAGGAGTCAGAGATGCGATTAAATTTACTGAAGAAAATAGTTTGCAGTTTCATCAGCAGAAGTCAGCTTCAACACTCGCGATGGAGTTCGTAGGCCGCTCTGCGTACATGTTCTAGACACCAACAGTTATACTCTAACAGAGGTCACTAATTACATCAATACATAGGTAAGCAAGATTCTGGTTGGTAGATAAACTTAGAAAATCTCCACATATGGACGTAAAACTCGAAGCATATCTTCTAGTGATTATTTTGAAGACAATTGATCAGAGGTCAGACGCAATAGGTCTCTCCAGAGATGTATATCTGTTACCCTGGACATCAGGGTGATGGCAAATGACGATTTCCTCATAGAGCTCTCTCTCTCTGCATCTAGCTGCAAAGATTCACACACATACGCACAGAACACTTTTCTGTACTTCAAGGTTGCCGGGCTCTGCTCTGAATTTGATCAAATATGGTTAACTACACACACACAATGAGATCAGCTTCTTACAGAGTAAAAAGGCAGACTAAAGCCATATTTAACTTATTTTCTAACATGCATAAATGTAACTTTGATAAATAATGATTCAAGAAATATTATAATTAACATTATTATGAGGGCCATTGTAGATCTGCAATCCACTCCTTCAACTGAATATGTCAGAGATTGTTGTGCATCAAATTCTCTGCTTACCATAGATTTTAACAATGAAATCCTTACTTGAGACCTTATTTTCATTAACAATTTCTACTTTATAAAGTCCTCTGTGTTCTGTGCTGATGTTTGTGATGGTCAGAGATCCAGTCTGAGAGTCCAGCTTGAGTCTGTCTCTGAATTTCTCGTCAGCAACATTGTGAAACGTCTCATTGTGGACTCTGTTGATTTTAGCGATGTGAGTGTCTTGAGGTCCAAACGTCCACAGTATCACATTATCTCTCTGCAGTTCAGTAACATCCGTGTGTAGAGTGACAGAATCGCCCTCCATAGGGTCTGTGTTTCATCGATCTCAACACCAAACGCACCTGCGAATCAAACACATTCACAGCTGATGCCGTTTTATTAAAACTGTAACTAAAAAACATTTAGAACTTACCAGTTAGATATAATAAAACACAGTCAGGAAAAATCAAATGTTTGAAACATTTTGTTTAATAGCTCACAGACTGCTTGAATAACCCTCCACAAGTCTAAAATGCCAAAGACTTATCTGAAACCAACTCTGAACCTGTTTCTAGATGACAGAGGTGCAGTTCTTTGTTTAGTGGCAAAGTCATGTAGAGCAACTGTACAGTCAGTATTTGTGTCTGACTCTGTAAATCATCTTACCATTATATCACTGCTAACAACGGTCCTTATTGGAGTCAAATGCATTTTTGTGAGTGGCTTATAACTTTTTTGAAACATGTTTATATACATTTAATGTCAAATGTAGAAATACTGGATTTAAAATGTATACCTTTCAAACTTCCACCAAGTCGCCCCATAACAACATATTGATTAAAATAGCCTATGCGTAAAATGACTGGTAGTCTAAAATAATAGGTTTATTATATATAATATAGACAAGACATGGGTGAAAACACCCACTGAAGTCGTATTTGTTTTGTTCATTTTTATTAATGTAGTGGGTTAGTTTGGTTATTTATTTTGGGTGACGTTACGGAAAGATGAGGGCCACGTAACTTCCGCCCAAATGAGTTAAATGGTGTATGGTGCAACACTGTGCGCTTCGGTGAGGGGTGGAAGATGTGGCTCGATTGTCGAAGACGGTGGATTGTAATCAAACTATATCGTGAGTGTAGCAATGGATTATGATTCAGATGGTGATGATGACGACGGGTGGCCTTCAGATATGGAGGTTAACCAAACTAAAAAGGCAAGAAAAAAAAGCATGGTTTGAAGCGAGTAGTGGAGGAGAGAGTACTCCAAGACAAACTACCAAAAAGATCAGAGCTAAACCTAGTGGAAGCAGTAGGTTTGATGATGACAAACAGGAAGAGTGGAAAGTCATTATTACGCTTAGTAATGATAAAGGTCACTTTCATCCAGTACAGGTAACTAAAGCAATTGAGAAGGAAATGGGGAAAATAAAATATGCTAAATTGCTGAATAATTCTAATTTCAGCAGTAAATAAGAAACAGCAGGAGATGATTCTGAAAATGAGCAGCCTTGGTGGTGGAAAGATTAAAGTGCATGTACCAGGAATGGCAGCAAAGTTAAGAGGAGTGACTTCAAATGTGCCTCTGGAAATGTCCATGGAGGATGTGAAGAATGAGATACAAGGTGGGAATGTAACAGAAGCCAAAAGACTCCAGATTAATAAAGGTGGTGTTAAATCAGATAGCCTGTCTGTACTGTACTGAAAGATACAAGGTTATTAATAAGGTAACATATGCAGAGGCATTAAAGGGTATGGGTATTTATGAAAACAAACAAAATAGACCAATAGAATATCAGGACAATCTGAATGACAATGTAAGGTATGTAGTACCCCAGAGTTCAGACATAAGGAGATATCAGCCAGGAAGGCCAGCACCTCCACAGAAGCCATGCAGTCATAAGTGTAAAGTTGAGGAGAACACCTTGATTGTGGAAAAGAAAAGTTTTATAGCTTTTATGTCCAAAGTTATTAATATTGCGACACGGCAAGAAAGAAAAAGTGATAGAATCAAGACAGTGGTGGAAGCTGCAGAGGAGTTTCTATGCATTAAATATATAAAAGCTGAAGATATACATAGAATGTTGAGTGCTAATAACGATGGAGGATCTCAGAGTGTTAATTAGTCTTGTAATGGTATTCCACCTCTTGCAATGGAATGCTAGAAGCTTGATTGCAAATGGACAAGAATTTTAAAAGTTTGTAGCAGAATCTGAAGTCAAACCTGATATTGCTTGCATTCAAGAAACGTGGCTTCGACCTCACCTTGATTTTATAATACCTGGATATGAATCTGTCAGGTTTGATAGAGGTGGAAGTCAAGGTGGAGGTTGTGCAACATTTGTAAGGGATGGGATATCATTTAAAAGAATAGCAACTTCAATAGAAATAGAATGTGTGATTATTGAAGTATATAAATCAGATGGGAACCAGTGTTAATTTCGTAGACGAAGACGAAGACGAAAAATATTCGTCAACGAACCTTTTTTCTGTGACTAAGACTAGACGTTGACGAGCTAAAATTAATGTCTGATGATAAAAACTATGACGAAATTTATGCCGCGTCTTCATTAACAAGACGAGACGGGACTAAAATGTTATTTGAGGACTACCGGACATTCAAAATACATCCTATATGCTAAATGAACTGTCTTGTCTTTCAAAATGTGCGTCTCTGTCATTGGACTACAATCAGATGAGGGGCGTATCTAGTCTCAGTATGGCAGCCGCAGTGGACGGATAGGCTATCAAAACGCAAACTAACGATCTGAAACAATAGCCTCAGCACCCGAAGGGTTAGGGATAGGGTGACCAGACGTCCCGTTTTTCCCGGGAGTCACAATTCGTTGTCGATTAATTTAAAGTTAGTGACGGTGGGATAGGCGGAGTCGCGCTGATAGAAGCGCTCTCTCTCGCGCGCACGCTCCACTTCTTCAGTTCTCATACAGCGCGCGATCAGGTCTCAGTTCTCAGCGCTCAAATACACACACAGCAGTCCCGTGTCTATCGTGTAGAGTCAGAGTATCTCACATAACTACAGTCAGTTATGGCTTAAGTGAGCGTAAACAGGTGGATGAAAACTGAATGTGTGTCAGTATTACATGCATGCCTTCCGTCTTAAAGGGACAGCATTCCTAATTATCCGTGTCATAAATGTTAACCAACAAAAGATGTTAAATAAATGTATACTTAAGTAAAGCTACTGTATCTGAAAAATGAATTTCATTTGTATCTCTACCAAAAAATGAAAATGTATTCCAGTTTTTCCAAATTCAATCCTTGATTCAAATTTCTCATAAGCTTAATTGATTTGGTCTAAAGAGAGAAGAATTGATGCCTATTTTTGTTTGAATACTACATATAAAATAGCTACCAAAATAAATGTTGTTAACTGCACTTTGACTAAAAGTTGACAAAAATACAATGACTTTTCGTCGACTAAAACTAGACTAAAACTATGAAATACTCAAATGACTAAAATGTGACTAAGACTATTAAGCATTTTTGTCTCAAGACTAAGACTAAATCAAAAATGCCTGCCAAAATTAACACTGATGGGAACCTGGTAGTAATCAACTTTTATAACCCATGTAAATCATAAAGCCTAGACGTCTTAGAGAATATAATTAGGAGACAAGGAAAAAAGAAAGAAATATGGTGCAGAGACTTCAATGCACATGATAGTCTTTGAGGAAGTAAGCACACTGATAATAATGGGGAAGTAGTGGAAGAATTGATGGATGTTAGACAGCTAGTTTGTCTAAATAATGGAAATGGTACAAGAATTGACATACGTTCTAACACATTGTCTTGTATTGATCTTACTCTAGTTTCTAATAATTTGGCAAATTCTTGTGAGTGGAATGTCAAAGACAGTACAAGTATTGGGAGCGACCACTTTCCAATAATACGCTCTATAAATGTTGTAATAGATATTCAAGAAAGGCCTAGGTATAAGAAGTGGGATTTTACAAAAGCTGACTGGCAAAAATTTAAAGAAATATGTTGTGCATCAGCAGATTTCATTTTAATGGAGGGTGATATTGAGGAATGTGCATCTGAAGTTTCACAATTAATATTAAATGCAGCTTTGAATAGCATACCACTCAAGACAGTTGGAGGGGAAAGGAAAACAGTCCCATGGTGGAATGATAAATGTACAGAAATTATAAAAGAACGAAATAATGCTTTGAGATTATTAAGAAATAACTTGAACCTGGAAAATCTAATTAATTATCAGAGGAAAAAGGCTCAAGCTCAACGAGAAATTAAGAATAGTAAATGAAATGCATGGAGGAGTTACTGTTCAACTATTGGGAGAGAAGTTCAAATAGGAGAGATGTGGTCAATGCTGAGGAAAATTAGTGGGAATAAAGTGTATGTTAAAATACCAGTATTAGAGGATGAAGGAATAATGGCAGTAACAGATAAGGAAAAGGCAAATACAATGCTGGTCATATAATTAGAATATCATCAAAAAGTTGATTTATTTCACTAATTCCATTCAAAAAGTGAAACTTCTATATTATATTCATTCATTACACACAGACTGATATATTTCAAATGTTTATTTCTTTAAATTTTGATGATTATAACTGACAACTAAGGAAAATCCCAAATTCAGTATCTCAGAAAATTAGAATATTACTTAAGACCAATACAAAGAAAGGATTTTTAGAAATCGTGGCCAACTGAAAAGTATGAACATGAAAAGTATGAGCATGTACAGCACTCAATACTTAGTTGTGGCTCCTTTTGCCTGAATTACTGCAGCAATGCGGCGTGGCATGGAGTCGATCAGTCTGTGGCACTGCTCAGGTGTTATGAGAGCCCAGGTTGCTCTGATAGTGGCCTTCAGCTCTTCTGCATTGTTGGGTCTGGCATGTCGCATCTTCCTCTTCACAATACCCCATAGATTTTCTATGGGGTTAAGGTCAGGTGAGTTTGCTGGCCAATTAAGAACAGGGATACCATGGTCCTTAAACCAGATACTGGTTGCTTTGGCACTGTGTGCAGGTGCCAAGTCCTGTTGGAAAATGGAATCTGCATCTCTATAAAGTTGGTCAGCAGCAGGAAGCATGAAGTGCTCTAAAACTTCCTGGTATACGGCCGCGTTGACCTTGGACCTCAGAAAACACAGTGGACCAACACCAGCAGATGACATGGCACCCCAAACCATCACTGACTGTGAAAACTTTACACTGGACCTCAAGCAACGTGGACTGTGTGCCTCTCCTCTCTTCCTCCAGACTCTCGGACCTGGATTTCCAAAGGAAATGCAAAATTTACTTTCATCAGAGAACATAACTTTGGACTACTCAGCAGCAGTCCAGTCCTTTTTGTCTTTAGCCCAGGCGAGACGCTTCTGACGCTGTCTGTTGTTCAAGAGTGGCTTGACACAAGGAATGCGACAGCTGAAACCCATGTCTTGCATACGTCTGTGCGTAGTGGTTCTTGAAGCACTGACTCCAGCTGCAGTCCACTCTTTGTGAATCTCCCCCACATTTTTGAATGGGTTTTGTTTCACAATCCTCTCCAGGGTGAATGAATGAATGAATGAATATAATATACAAGTTTCACTTTTTGAATGGAATTAGTGAAATAAATCAACTTTTTGATGATATTCTAATTATATGACCAGCACCTGTACAGTATATTAGGAAAGAAGTTTGCCAGTGTGCACAGTGGTGACCATTTAGATGACATTCATAGACAAAATAAAGAAAAGATTTTAAACGGAAATAGGGGTGTGTCCTTTAAAAAAGATAATGTGGAAAGCACCATGGATGAAGAAATTAATATGAATGAATTAGTGATGGTATTAAATGGTATCAGAAATACTGCTACAGGAGAAGATCAACTGTGCTATGTCATGTTTCAGAATTTACCAGAAAAAAATATTAGAGGTAATATTGCATCTATTTAATAAGATTTGGGAAGAAGGTAAAATGCCAAAAAGTTGGAAGAGTGCATTAATACTGCCTTTTAAAAAATCTGGAAAGGATCCTAACAATGCTGGCAACTACAGACCCATCGCCCTAACATCCCACCTATGCAAGTGGATGGAGAAGATCGAAGTCGGAAGACTTAATTATTTCCTTGAATACAGAGGTTTATTTGCACCATACCAAAGTGGTTTCAGAAAAGGACGTTCTACAATGGATGCTGTTGTGAAAGTAAGTAATGAGATAGAGAAAACATTTAAAATGAAAAAATTAATGAATATAGTATTCTTTGATACTGAAAAGGCTAACGACTCTATGTGGAGGGAAGGGTTATTAACTAAACTAAATAAGATTGGAATAAGAGGTAGGTTATATAATTGGGTTTTAGATTTTTTATCAGAAAGAAGATTTAGAGTTAAAGTGGGATCAGAACTGTCTGAGGAATTTGAAATTATTAATGGAATTCCACAAGGAAGCGTTATAAGTCCAGTGCTATTTAATGTTATGATTAATGATATTTTTATGAATTTGGATAGAAGAGTTGGGTTAGCTTTGTATGCAGATGATGGGGCCATTTGGGTAAGAGGACGAGATCCCATAGGTGTGATAAGTAAAATCAAGGAAGCAAAAGGAAGAGTAACAATGGTCATACAATTGGGACTTTAAGCTTTCTCCAAGTAAATCTTGTCATATGTTGAAAGGGATAGACAAACAGAACTTGAAGTTATATGGTCACAATATGGAAACTATATCTGGGTATGTGGTTAGATCAAAAGGCTACATGTACATAAGGAAAAGGTGGAATCAAAATGTAAGAAAGTTATAAACTTAATGAGAGCATTAGTTGGGAAAGACCGGGGAGCAGATAAACAATCACTGATGTATATGTATAGGGCTCTAATGAGGTCAACAATAGATTACGGATGCTTCGTGTACGGAGCAGCAGCGAAAACACATGTAATGAAAATGGATAGAGTTATTAATAAAGCTTTGAGGATTTGTTCTTGTTCTGGTTGATTTGGACCCGTACGTCTCTTATCGTGGCCTTTTCCCCTTTCATGCGGTCGATACTACTCAGTAACAAATTTGGCAGCTTAACGTGATACGATGTGTTCAGTCTAATTAGGAAACATTGTGGAGACTTATCTGGGAGCTGAACGTGTATTAGACCAGTTTTCCCAGTACTGAATGTTCATGTAATAAGTGTTTTGCTTTGCTTTCTTATTTTCATTTGATTTGATTAAACTATATTTTGTATAGTTTGCTTGTTTTTTTGTTTTTGTTTTGTTTTTTGGCTTCTGTAAGGGCATTCATATTTGGTGAGACAGTATCCCAGCTAATAGGGTGTGGTGTGATGTGGTGATAACACTAAAGGTTGTATACTGTGTTACACGAGTGGATGTTATAAGTTTCTCGGGTTGCATTAGAAATGGCTGAGATGGTTACTTCTAACCTAAGACTTGTAGTCTGAGTCAATTTGATCCTCTTATTGTATTTTGTTTGTTCTTTTGGTTTTGTATTTAGTTGATGTTTTGTTTTTGTTGATTGTGTAAGGTTGGGAATTCTCCTTTTAAAAAAAAAAAAAAAAAAAAAAAAAATGGGGCGGGGGGAATAAAAATGTACTGCACCAGCGCCACATTCATTTAGTTGAATAGCTTGAGCGGATCTATTGCTATTCAATGCCAACATTAATATTAACTGACCGGATAGGCTATTTATTTTTATATGTTCATATGAATACAGCAATATGAAGAATCTGGTACTGCTCTTTTCCTTCGCATTATTTGTGGACGGTAAGTCGATTTCGGTTAGCCTAATGCTTTCGGTTTCACATCTCGTGCATGAACGGCAGAAAAAGAAACTGCGTCTCAATCACTAACACTTGCTTAATACTAGCGTGTTGATGAGTGTTTGGAAATTAATTATTATGCAAAATTTCGCATTTACAACAGACATTCACAAAATCAGTGTTGGGATCTGGAGGGGCGGGGTTGTGTGTTAATGTCGTCGCGTGGGTTTTTGGCTTCCCCACGTGAACGTTTACGTAATTTCATCAGGCGTGCAGCCAAATCAGCCAGAAAACGCAGGTCAGAAATCAGATACCCACAGAATAAGAGGCAATTAACATGTAATAAACTCATTTTGAAAACCATATAGGCATTAACGAACATTCGAACTTGCAGTTTCCTAATGTGCACAAGAAATAGCCTATAGGCAAATTAGAAAATAGGCTAAATTGGTTCAGTTTCCTTATGTTTTCAGTGCAAATATTTAACACGTGGACAAAATCCACAAATGCCAATATCTATGTTCATTATATGATTAATTATATAATCTAGTATTCATATTATTCTATAGTAGTGGGCTGTACTATTAATATAATTAACATCTTCACGGTTTTGTATTGTATCTGACTGCATCTGCAATACTTTACGTAGAGTTTACTGTTTCAGTAAACTTCCAACTACTGTTTTCTGTTCGTTTTTTAAGGTGCGCTCGGCAATACGAAAAAGGTGTCAGTGAAGGAGGGAGATTGTCTCACTCTACACACTGATATCACTGAAATACAACGAATATTTTTGTTGATGTGGATGTATGGATCTCAAAACACTATTGTTGCTAAAATTGATGGGAAAACTCAGGCAGTCTCGTTATACGATGTTGATGATGGGAGGTTTGAAGACAGACTGCAGTTGGACAATAAGACTGGATCTCTGAACATCAGGGACATCAGAACCAAACACTCTGGAGATTATCATCTGAAGATCATCAGCAACGAGACCTTCCTCCAGACATTCAGTGTTACTGTCCATGGTGAGAAGAAAATTTACATAATTCCTATTAAATTAAAGGTTAATCAATTATTATTATTTTACTTTATTTTTGTATTGTAAATCCAGCTGCATAAATTTGTACTAATTTATTTTTCTGTCCCAAAATGCACTGTAAATCTAATAGCATGTGTTTGTTTTCCAGATGTGATTTTTGCAGGATTAGAAAACAAGAAAGAAGGAGATTCTGTTACTCTACACACTGGTGTTACTGATTCACAGAAACATGATCTAATACGGTGGACATTTGGACCTACGAATCCAGACAGCCTTATAGCTGAAATGAACATGAAGATTCATGAGATCACATTTAGTTTGGATGATATATACAGAGAAAGACTACATCTCGAAAATCAGACGGGATCTCTTACCATCAGAGACGTCAGAACCGCAGACGCTGGAGTTTATCAGCTACAGATCTCCAACAGTAAAGAGACGTTATACAAGAGATTCAACGTTTTTGTCGGTACGTAGTTCATGCTAAATCACATTTAAAGAGTGTAATATAGATGTTCCCTCATAATGAAATTGTTCATGTGTTTGACTGTCTCTCTTCAGCTGTTCCAGATCCAGGTCTGTCTGCTGGTTATATTGTGCTGATTTGTCTTTGTGTCCTGCTGTTAGTGGCTGCAGCTCTGGGTGTGATGTGCTACATGTTAAAATACTCTAAAAAACGGAAAGGTGAGTGTTATCTACAGTGAATATAGGAGTAGGACAGTTTAAAAGAGTAATTTGTTTTTACATAACCATGGATTTTTGACTAGTTGAACAATGAAACATCTTTTGAAATATACATATTTTATCTTCTCCATTTGCTTGATATTTGAGACAGAAAAGAAGAACGTGTCAGTGATGGAGGGAAATTCTTTCACACTAAAAACCGGTTCAGCCGAGATCCAGAGAGACGATGAAGTGGTCTGGATGTTTGGACCTCAAGAATTGGCTATTGCAAAAATCCACAAAAATGCCAGTAAAATCTCATACACCGATGATGAGCAATTCAGAGACAAACTGCAGCTGGACCATCAGACTGGAGATCTGACCATCAGCGACATCAGGATCTCAATCTCTGGAGATTATCAAATGAAGATCACTGGCAGGAAAACGACAAAAATGAAGAGATTCAAAGTTATTGTGCGAGGTCTAGCACTCAAATATTTCAGATATTCTATTGTATTGTCTGTCAGTGTGTTACTTTATTTGTTTTTGAACTTTGTTGGGCTCTTCAGTGGGTTTTGAGTTGTTCATCTCCACGTCAACATGTTTTTTGTGTTTCTGTTTCTTTATGAAATGAAGAGGACACACGGAAATTCACAGAAGGAGAATCTGTCCATCTGCAGACCGGTGTTACTGAACTACAGAAAGATGTTGAGATACTTTGGAATTTTGACCCTAAAAATGTCCTTATCGCCAAAATCGATGGACAGACCAATAGCACTGTCTATGATGTTGGTGATGATGGATTCAGTGACAGATTGGAGCTGAATGTTCGAACTGGAGATCTCACCATCACAAGCACCAGAAGCACCGACTCTGGAGTTTACGAACTGCAGATCAAGAGCAGAAATAAAGTCTCATACAAGAAATTCAACATTCTTGTTTGGCGTGAGTAGCTCAAAATAATAATAAAAATAATTATCAAAATATCAGTAACTGTATTCATGTTCACATTCACACGTTTCTTCTACATGTTTCTCTTGATGTGGCAGTGCATACGCTGAAATATACAGTTGGAGATTCTGTTACTCTACAAAGTGATGTTAGTGAGCTGAAGAATGAAGGCAGGATACTGTGGAAGTTTAGCGATAAAGACACTTTCATAGCTGAACTCAACCGAGCCACCAATCAGACCAAATTATATGAAGGTCCTGATGGGAGATTTAGAGACCGACTGCAGTTAAACCAACGAACTGGAGATCTGACCATCAGGAACATCAGCAGAGCTCATTCAGACGTTTATACACTTCAAATCACCAGAGGCAAAAAGAGCACATGCAAGAGATTCATGGTTATTGCCCACGGTGAGTAACTCAATCATATGTATGACTGCTTTAATGACTTTAGTGCTATTAATAATAGATACAGATGCAAACAACTAAAGAAGTCTGAAAAAAAATATTATGTTAGCAAATTTTCATTGCTGCATCAGAAATTAGGGGCATTTTACAGTGAAGTGCAATTTTTCAAAATGAAAATAAAGTGTAAAACATGTTTCATTTGAATACTTTTGGGCTATTAATTTAGCATTAAACAAGAAATTTTAAAAACTTACTACAATATGACTAGCAAACACATTTTGCATTGCAAATTTCTACCATAAAAGTGGATTTACGTAGTTTTTAAAAATGATAATGCAGCAAAGAGGTGATATAAATGTACACAGGAATCTTTTGAACAGAAAAAGACGCAAGCCAGGTTTTGATTAAAATGTTGCACCAAACGTGTACAGTTCTTATGTGCAAAACAGAAAGTCCATCGTAATATTGAACAGAATTATCACTCTTGTCCTCTAATTATTCAGACGGGAGTTAATTTTGTTATGACATTTGTGTTTTTCCTATTCTGTGTGGTGCTGGCATAAAATTAAAGAGAAGACTGAGTCTGGAACGGAGGGAGGTTCGGTCACTCTACACAATGATAATGAAATACAAAAAGATGATCTGGTGATATGGACATTTGGACCTGAAGACCGTCTCATCGCTAGATGTGAAATAAATAAAGCAAGTTTCTGTACATATGATGGCGCTGAAGGGAAATTCAGAAACAAATTGAACCTGGATCATCAAACTGTATCTCTGACCATCACAAACAGCACAACTGAACACACTGGAGTTTATAAACTTCTGATCATCAGCAGCCGAGAGACCAAATACAAGAGATTCAAAGTTACAATCCACGGTGAGTAACATGGTGATAGTATTTATTTGGGCTTTATTTGGAAATCACATACTTCTGCTTTAATTAAAATAATTACATTTCAAAATATTCAATTCTGATTTCCATTTCCAGAATACTTAGATTTATTTATTTTTTTAATGTGATTGTCTTTGCACATGAATATCAACTTTTTAATCTTTTGTGGGTTTTTTTGTTTTGTTTCAGGGAGTGAAAGAAGTCCAGATGGGGGGCCTGAGCAGGAGGGGACCCCCTTAATGCAATTATAAAAAACATAACACTAATAGTAACTGTGAATTCAGACAGTATTACACATTTTTATATGACATTACATACCCAATGAGAGTGAATTTTTTATTAACTATTTAACTTTTTTTTAAAAAGTGATTATATAACAGTACTTGGTTCAACTTGTATGTATTTTGTTACGCACAAATTTACTTGGATCAGTTTGTTAGTAAATTAACTTTATACCGTTGTATATGGAAGTACTGTTGTTATTTGTCACTGTGTCCTTTATAAGAGAACACTATATTTAGTATTGGCTGAATGAGCTTGCTTGGGATTTTTTTCCTGCCTGTTCTCTTTAAATCATCTTGGTTTTTGTATTCCACTACTTTTATTGTATTGTGCCTTGGAATAATTGCTTTTGATTGTTGTATTCTCATCTGTAAGTCATTTGGATAAAATGATCTGCTCAATGAATACATGGTCATAAACAGATATACTGCTGCTGGTATTAGTATCTGATCATGTGTGTCCTCTAGTGGACAAACACTTATTTAGCTTAAAAGTTGTTTGCAAGTTATGCATAACAGATTTTAATGTACTGTCATGATCACCACTGCACTATATTTCCCACAATCCCTCCTGACTCTTATCTGCATGCACTCCATCATATATTGTAACGATCAAACTAATAGCCAGATGGAATATGGACTGAAGAACAGACTAATGTTCACAATTATTTTTATGACCCAGAGCATGATTGTGGTCAGTGTATTTATTTTTTTATTTTTTTCCCCAACTTATTTCACACTCTGTATTTTTCTCTCTCACTCACGTGGTCAGTTTCTTTCTAGAACTTTGTGTTTTGAAGCAGAAACACCCACAACCATGATGAGATTAATGTTTCTAACATTGTAAAATGTTATAATGTACTTTCTCTGAACATTTCATTTACTAATACAATTCTGAATTTATAAATATATTACAAAAGAGTCTGCTAAATAAATGAATTAACTGATTTAAATCTCAACGCTGGTTCTACATTATTTTACTCTAGCGATGCTGATTGCAATAGTTTGTCCTTTAATTCCAAATATCATCTGTTTTTAGAATCAGACATTAACACAAACAAAATGTACATTTATACTGCAAACTAACACATCATGATATTCCATTTATGATTTTTTTTTACTTTTCATTTATGCATTTTTGATAGTTCATTAAAGGTTCTTTACATAGCTGAAGTTAGAGTTTCTTATTCTCATATTTAGATTTTCTGTAGCTCAGCCATCCAACTACACTCTTAATAGGCAAATGATTTCATTCTTAAAATGTCTATACATTTTAACTTTCGAATTGTAACTAGTTTCCTACCAGTCATGTATTTTTCTCTCTTTTTAAAAGTTATTTATTTTACAGATGAAGATAATTCTTTGCTCTTCTCCAATAAATAAAAGGTACAATATATTGATTTCATTACACATTGTAAAGGTTTTAAATTATTACTTCGCTTTATGCATAAACATGCCTAGCCACAAAGAAAAAAATAAGAAACACATTAAAATTATCCCATGACTTGTTTTTATTATTATAATTATTATTTTTTAATCACTTCTTCCTTTTAACATTTTGGAGGGCTTTGGCAATATAACTGGAACAAATTTAAACATTTTTAAACAAATGAAAAAAAAAAAAAAACACTGCATCTGTAAACTCAGTTGTGCATTTCCAGACAGATGCTATCACACCCCACAAATCTTGGTCATAATGATGGACATAAAGGCATCAGTACGGTGGCCGAGAGAGCTCAACGCGCTGCAAATAGAAAAAACACCTGCAAATTAAGAAAACAACTTCATCAATTTGACAACACGCGCGCTGCAAATTCTCACAAAACAACCAAATAAAGAAACGCACTGCAAATACTCACAACACAACCAAACAAAGAAACGCGCTGCAAATAAAATTCTTTATTTGGTTGTGTTGTGAGCATTTGCACCACCTGCTGTCAAACTGAAGATGTTTTCTTGATTTGCTGGTGCTTTTTCTATTTGCATTTGTTTTCTGAAGTTGCAGCGCGTTGAGCTCTCTCGGCCACCGTACATCAGAGGATTGTGAACATATTTCACTGAAACTTGATTGCATCATCTTAATTTAGGGTTTCTATTTCGTGTGTTTATTCTCGTTCAGTGTCAGTTATCATGTATTAAGCTACTGTTGTAACAGCACTGTCATTTTTGCTACAGCTTCCCATGTCAATAAAAATAAAACATGTCTTTCCATTTTTAATTAAATAAGCTACAAGTTATTATAATACCAGGCAGTGAGACAGTAAAACAATAATAAATAATATTAAGAAAGAAATAGTAATAAAACTGTTATTAAAAATATTTAAAGGTTATTCATATGTGGCAGAGTGGTCAGGTAATATACCAGGACATAACAGCCCAATGCAAGGGCACACAGGTTTGTGACTTGAAAATTAAGCAATTCATATACACAAAAATGAGACATTAATTTAATGCTTTTGTTTTTGTACGCAGTATCGTAATCAAACGAAGTACACAAATCTACCAGTTACAGAAATAACCAGTAGGAGAGAAATGGCCAGCGGGGGCCTTTTGGATTGTCACCTCACACCATACAGTTGGGAAAACAATAGTAGTTAAGCACAGCACTCCATGTGGACACGCCAAATGACTGCAACCCCCGCTTTAAAAGTTTCTACTCCTAAATGATAAAATTGTTAACGGGAACAAACTTAAAAACAACAACAACAACAACAACAAAAAAATATAAATTCTCACTTTTATACCACAACAGAACAATCTACTCCAAAAAGGAGTGTGTGCACACACACAGAAATTCAACAACTACTTATGCAATCAAATGAAAAACAAAACATTAAAAGAAGCAGTCATATACACCAACAGGAGGAACAAAATGGTCGAGCAAGGCCAAATATCTTACTTGCCTCCCAGCTAACTCCCACACAAGTTAATGAATTACTGCTCATGAATGAAAAAAACAAAAAGTTAACCAAAATAAAACCAAGACAAAACAAAGTTAAACAGTCACCCAACAAACACTAAAACAAAGCAGCAGTGCAGTCACCTCACTGATGTACATTAATCTCTGACCAAGTTACTGGAAACCCCTGGATGTGCAAATTACACCTGCATGTAGCAAGATGCATGGTCGCTCACCACACAAGACCACAGCCACTAGCATGCAGAAAAAGGCCTAACTGTTAAAACACAACAACAGGAGGATGCACCAACCCCTAGCCCTTGTTCATAATGACGTACTTCCACAAAGGTCTAGTACCAAGGATGATGTATCCAGAGCAATCAAACCTGTCAGTAGTGATAGGAAGCCACTGTCTGTCAACGATTTTGATTTATTTTGATTTTATATAAACAAAATTATATAAAAAATGGAATCGTGTGCAGAAATTTTTGTGTGATGGGTAGGTTTAGAATCTGTAAAGTAAAAAACAAAACAAAACATTAATTACGTCTGTATGGAGTGTCCCCCAAACCATATGTGTAGTAATAGTCCAAATGATTGACCTCTGCAAAATTTGTCTCCATGAGCATAACAACTTTTTAAATGATAAATTATACAAAATTATGTTTTTGAAAATTTTAATGAAAAATAAATGTAGAAAGTTTACTGTGATGGATAGGTTTACTGTAGGTAATGATGGAGAATTAAAATCACTACATCTATGGCAAGTCTAGACATGTCGGGACAATAGCCCTTATCCTTTGGCCTACTAATATATATTTACATTTACATTTAGTCATTTAGCAGACGCTTTTATCCAAAGCGACTTACAATTGGGGAATACATAGAGCGATTAATCTTGAAGAGGCAATCAGACATACGAAGTGCTTGCAACACCAAGTCTCAGGCATTGTTCAAATAAATACAAACTACCAAAGGAAGGAATAAGTAAAGATAATTTTTTTTTTTTTAAGTTTAGGATGAAGTCAAGTGCTGTCGAAAGAGATGAGTTTTCAGTTGTTGCTTGAAGATTGACAGGGATCCAGCATTCCGGATAGAGGTGGGAAGATCGTTCCACCAGCCAGGAATGGTGAATGAGAATGATCTAGAGAGTGATTTTGCGCCTCTCTGTGATGGTATCACGAGGCGTCGCTCACTAGCAGATCTCAGATTTCTGGAGGGGATGTAGTTTGTTAATAGAGAGTGCAAGTAAACGGGTGCTGAGCCAGTGGTTGTTCTATATGCAAGCATCAGTGTCTTGAACTTGATGCGAGCCGTGATTGGTAGCCAGTGCAGGGAGATAAAGAGAGGTGTAACATGGGCTCTTTTGGGCTCGTTGAAGACCAGTCGTGCCGCTGCATTCTGAATCATTTGTAGAGGTTTGACTGTGTTTGATGGAAGTCCAGCCAGAAGAGCATTGCAATAGTCCAGCCTAGAAATGACAAGGGCCTGGACAAGAAGTTGTGCAGCATGCTCTGTCAGAAAGGGCCTGATCTTTCTGATGTTATATAGTGCAAACCTGCAAGATCGAGCAGTTTTGTAATGTGGTCTTTGAAGGTCAGCTGATCATCAAAGATTACACCAAGATTTCTGACCGAAGTTGATGGGGTTATTGTTGATGAACCTAACTGGATCGTGAAGTCATGCTGTAGAGTCGGAGTGGCAGGGAGGACAAGAAGCTCAGTCTTTGCCAGGTTGAGCTGCAGGTGATGTTCTTTCATCCATGCCGAGATGTCCGCCAGGCAACCTGAGATCCTTGCAGCTACCGTTGGATCATCTGGTTGAAAAGAGAGGTAGAGCTGTGTGTCATCAGCGTAGCAATGGTATGAGAATCCATGTGCCTGTATGATGGGACCCAGTGATGTAGTGTATGTGGAGAAGAGGAGGGGTCCAAGAACTGATCCCTGAGGAACCCCAGTGACCAGTTGATGTGCTTTGGATACCTCACCTCCCCAGGCCACCCTGAAAGACCTACCAGTGAGATAGGATTCAAACCAGCGAAGTGGAATGCCAGAGATGCCCAGTGATGAGAGGGTGGACAGGAGTATCTGATGATTGACAGTGTCAAAAGCGGCAGATAGGTCCAGCAGAATATATATATTATTTTTTTATTTAATTTTTTGCCATTTGGTGTTTATAATCTATAAATTTATAATTGATCCTAACCCTAACACGACAATCTCTTTTCCCGCTCCTGGAAAAATGTACATTTTTATATTTTTAGCGTCACCTAAAACTAGTGTAAGTGTTTGAACCTCTATAATTAATCAAGGAGTAAGCCAAGCAGCTGCCAGATGACCGGTGATGTTTTTCAAATATTTTTTATGCCCAACGTTACTTGATATTTTCCATATTTGACTCTTGGTTGTGTGTGTGTGTGTGTGTGTGTGTGTGTGTGAGAGAGTTATTTTCCTCTCATTATTACTCAATTATTGACCCCTTTAGTGATGTAATTTTATTTTAGACATCTAAAATGTATTGTCAGCACTGTCCATAACAATAAATCACATTGAATTTTAAGAACTATCTCTTAAAATTGTTTTTCTTTTACTTATTTTTCAAATTGTCCTTAAACCAATATCTCTTTCTCACAGCCATGCAGGCTGACCGAAACCTATGGGACGGCGTGACACCACATAAGAGCACCTGCTGTCCCATCAATCCAATTTAAACAGATGTCTCGTTACGAACCGGAGGTCTATACCACAAACAGCTGCACATTGACGAACAATGTAACCACTCTCTTATTTGAGGATACATAAAGATGATGCATTACAAACACATGTCGCGTTACAAACTGGAGGTCCGGTATGCTATATCACAAACAGCTGCTGTGCATTAACAAACAATGTAACCACTCTCTTATTTGAGGACACATAAAGATGATGCATTACAAACACGTGTTGCGTTACGAATTGGAGGTCCGGTATGCTATATCACAAACAGCTGCTGCGCATTAACAAACAATGTAACCGCTCTCTTATTTCAGGAATGAGGATACATAAACATAATATATTACAAACACATGTCATAACACCTGTCATAACACATGTCATAACACAGCTGCATTCATTAAAAGGTCATAAAGTTAACCCCTAAGGTCAAAGGTCAACAGCTGACGGTCATCAATCAAAATCGTTGACAGACAGTGGCTTCCTATCACTACTCCCGTCCATTTTTTATATTCTCAATGCCAAAACTGATAGGTTCATAGGTTTTAAACCATGTTAACAAATCACAAAGGAGTAGGAACACTGATAGGTTCACAGACTGGCATAACATCAGCCAATCATACCCGGGCTATACCTTACCCGGCTACACATAACACCATAAAGGTACTATATAGGCAAGGCAAGTTTATTTATATAGCACATTTCATACACAGTGCTTTACATAAAAGGACGTGAAATAGTCATTAAAAATAATAATAATCACAACAATAAAAACAAAATGATATAAAAATTTATTTAAAAATAATTTAAAACAGTTAAGAATAGAAAATGATTATACTGCAATCAGTTCGGACGTAGCACAGTGCTCATTTAACAAATGCACAACTAAACAGATGAGTTTTGAGTCTCGATTTAAATGTTGCTAATGTTTTAGCACATCTGATCTCTTCTGGAAGCTGGTTCCAACTGCGGGAAGCATAATAGCTAAAAGCGGACTCCCCTTGTTTTGTGTGAACCCTTGGTATTTCTAATTGACTCTAACCACTCTAAAGAGTGGTCTGTTAGGTTTATATTCAGTGAATGTATTTAGGTCATATGCCATTGAGTGATTTATAAACGAGTAAAAGTACTTTAAAATCAATCGTAAATGTAACTGGAAGCCAGTGTAAGGACCTGAGGACTGGTGTGATATGCTCAGATTTTCTGGTTCTAGTCAGAATCCAGGCAGCAGCGTTCTGGATGAGCTGCAGCTGTCTAATGGTCTTCTTTGGAAGGCCAGTGAGGAGACCATTACAATAATCCACCCTGCTGGTGATAAAGGCATGAACAAGTTTCTCCAAGTCTTGACTGGAAACAAAACATCTAATTCTTGCAATGTTTTTGAGATGATAGTATGCTGGTTTAGTTACTGCTTTGACATTACTACTAAAACTAAGGTCTGTCTCCAGAATCACCATAAGATTTTTAACTTGATTTTTAGTTGTTTGACCACTAGAGTCAAGGTATGCATTCACCTTGAGAACTTCATCTTTGTTTCCAAATGCGATGACTTCTCCTTGCTTTCTCCTTGTTTAACTGAAGAATGTTCTGGCACATCCAGCTGTTAATTTCATCAATGCATTGGCTGAGGGTGTCAATGGGGCTATTCATTTGGTGATAATGCTAGGTAAATCTGGGTATCATCAGCATAGCTGTGATAGGCAATTTGGTTCTTTCTCATTATTTGATTTAGTGGGAGCATATACAGGCAAAACAAGAGTGGTGCAAGAATTGAGCCTTGTGGGACTCTGCATGCCATGGACGTCCACTTAGACTTATGCTCTCCTATACTCACATAATAACCTCTCCCTTCTAAGTATGACCTGAACCATTTGGGTATCATCCCAGAAAGCCCGACCCAGTTTTCCAGTTTCTCTAGAAGTATGTTATGGTCAACAGTGTCAAACGCAGCACTAAGATCTAGTAGTACCAGCACTGATATTTTGCCAGAATCAGAATTGAAGCGAATATCATTTATTATATTAATAAGTGCTGTCTCTGTGCTGTGATGCACTCGGAAACCAGATTGAAAATTGTCTAGGTAATATTTGAGTTTAAGTAGTTGTTCAGCTGATTAAAAACTAACTTTTCAATAATCTTACCTATGAAAGGAAGATTTGATATTGGTCTATAGTTGCTCAATATGGTGTTATCAAGATTGTGCTTTTTCAGAAGGGGCTTAACAACTGCAGTTTTCAGGGAGTTTGGAAAAGTCCCAGAAATAAGTGAGGCGTTCTCACCACTTCTAAGAGATCTGCTTCTAAACAGTTAAGCACACTTTTGAAAAAAGATGTGGGAAGTGTGTCAAGATAGCAGGTTGACGGTTTAAGGTGCTGTACTATTTCTTCCAAAATTTTGCTATCAATTGCTTCAAAAACAGGCATAGTCACTTCTTTTTGAAATTGCGGTCGCATCTGTGTGACCTCTGCATAACTAGAAGATGTGCCAATCTCCTTTCTGATATTATTGATCTTCTCAGAAAAGAAGGAAGCAAACTCATTGTATTTTCTGTCAGAGAGCATTTCACTGGGAATCTGACTTGGGGGGGTTTGTCATTCTCTCAACAGTAGCAAAAAGAGTGTGACTGTTGTTTAAGTTACTGTTTATACGGTTTGAGAAGAAGGTCTGTCTATCTGTGGCTAGTTCCACATTGAAAGCATGAAGGCTGTCTTTATAGATGCTATAGTGAATTTCAAGTTTCGTCTTCCGCCACATCTGCTCAGCTTTTCTGCATTGTCTTTTCATACTCTGCACTGCTGTTGATTTTCTCCAAGATGATTTGTGTCTGCCATTCTTCTTAATGACTTTTTCAGGAGCAATATTATCAATAACATTCTCAACTTTTGAGTTAAATGAAGCCAGGAGAATATCAACAGAGTCTGCAGAAATGCTTGGTGTTAAAGATACAGCCTTCATAAATCAACCCGGTATCACGCCAAAGCGTGTAGAAGACACGCTGGTCCACTCGAGGATGCGTGTAATTGTCACGCTTTGCCTCCTCTAGGCGTGAAAATTACACGCATGTATGAAGGTGAAGTTACCAATAGAGTACCAGCAGGGGCGATCATTTTCTCAATGCTAATAACTCCCTACGGACCAAATAGGAGCGATTTAGTGCATTCTCCAAAAATCCCCACGCAAGGTAAGCTTATGATTTTTGTGTTGATATTAGGTCTTTATTGTAACTTTAGCAATATGACATCACCATATTAGGCCACAGACAGGTCAGTGCCTGGACGCAACCTAAGAACCTGCCGGTCACGGCCCGGTTGGGTCATAATTTATATTTTTTTCTTCGAGCGCGGTCATTTAAGAAATCCTGATGTAACTTAGCTAGCATCTAGCATGTGTGGACTGTGAATTTTTTTGAAAATATAACAATTTTAAATATCAAAATATAAAATAACAAAAATTGAATAATAGTATTATTGTGTTCTGTTTAAATAAAATAGTAGCCTAATGTACTGCCGGTTTTAGCGCTGTTTATAAAGTGCGTCAGTGAATGAATTGTCACAGGTTTTTTTTTTGTTTTTTGTTTTTTTTCCTGTACTCGAAATCTTATATAGAATTACAGTTATTTATTTGCCCAGCGCTTTTTAAAAAAATTTTGTAAACCCCCCCTGCTCGCTGATATGTTATGCACACTTGCATTAAAGTTACATCCTTTCTCTGCGTCCAGTGTGCTTTCTGTTCTGTCAAAAGTTGCTATGTACATTTAATACCTTTTATTCAATAACTGTAATTTGTGTGTGTGTGTGTCCTTGTAATTTTAGCTAGTAAAATTGCAGGCCCTGGGCTGTTGCATTGCTGTCAAAGCCCGGAAGAAGGCCAAATGAATGGGCGTCTGAGGTTTTGGTACCCCGTTGTGAGACATCACATAAATGCCTAGAAAGAATTAAGGACCTGTATGATATTGTTATTCAAGGTAAGAATATTATGTTATATATATTTGTTTTAAAAAGTCATGTATTTGATGCCTTGTGTCGCTGTCACAGGTAAGGCTGTGGTTGCCTACTCTCAACTAATGGAGAATTCAGATTATCATTGATGCTTTTGGCTTACAACTGAAACTAATTGGGAGAGGTTAAAAGCTGCCCAGCTAGCTATTTAGCTACTTACTTTTAAGTATAAATAAAATAACATTGTAATAATTGCATTTGCTTGGTTTTCATTTTAATCTTAAATAGAATAGAATGCACACACCAGATGATCCACTTCTTGGCACACTTGGCTTTATACTGAACCAAGCTTGAACTTTTTTTACAATTGCATGCAGATATGTTGCCTTATTTCATCCACACATTTGAAATGAAGTGATGGGAACACCCTAAACCAGCACTTGGCCCCAAACCTAGTGCTCCATGCACATTAACTCTGACTTGCGAACTCCTATCACATGAAAACGTGTGATCAACTGCAGATCAATACATGATCACAGTATGACCTCGTAGCTGAATTAAAAGTGCATAAATTTAAAACTGCAGTGCTGCAGAAAAGTGGAGTAGATTGTATGTTTTTACATTTTAGACATATTGTTATTTATGTGTTAAATTTCAGTTTTTTAAAAGATGCCGCAGAGCGTGACGTTATATTGTGGCCGTTGCATGTTCAAAATAGTGTGACCACGGCTTTCCTTTTTTCGCTAGCCTGTATTTTATAATTTGTTTGTTTATAACATAAACTATGACATTGAATTGAGAGACAAGATAATTACCCATGCCATAATTTTAATTGTACAAATCCAGTAGAAAAAGTGAAAGTGAAAAAAAAAAATAAAAAGTGAAGTAACATGACATACGGCCAAGTATGGTGACCCATACTCAGAATTTGTGCTCTGCATTTAACCCATCCAACGTGCACACACACAGCAGTGAACACACACACGGAGCAGTGGGCAGCCATTTATGCTGCGGCACCAGGGGAGCAGTTGGGGGTTTGGTGCCTTGCTCAAGGGCACCTCAGTCGTGGTATTGAGGGTGGAGAGAGCACTGGACATTCACTCCCCCCACCTACAATCCCTGCCGACCCGAGACTCGAACTTGCAACCTTTGGATTACAAGTTAGACTCTCTAACCATTAGGCCACGACTTCCCCTAGTGGCATAATTGGTCAACCACGCGACCACCAGACTACCTTAAACATCCATGATATGTCTTAGGACCATTCCCCTGATAAAACAGTACTGCTTGGTAGAAGTAGTTTGGTAAAACAATCAGCACTTATTAGGTCTATACACATCTCTGGTTGCTATTACAACTGCAACTTACTATATTTTTTGTTGATTTTTTTTGTTGATTAATCAATTACATTTTTAGTCCAGAAAATGTCATAAAATTGTGAAAATAGGCTGATCAGTATTTTCTAAATAATTTTGTACTTCTACAATGTAGGCTGGACTGCACAAGGTGCTGCTGAACAATTCAGTGAACCCTCATAAGCCTCAAACCCCCCACTGGACCACCAATGGTCATGCCAGATCCACAGGTAGCAGTGACCAAGCTTCATGCCTCAGCAGCTACCACTGGACCACCAATGGTCACACCAGGTCCACAGGTAGCAGTGACCAAGCTTCATGCCTCAGCAGCTACCACTGGACCACCAATGGTCACACCAGGTCCACAGATAGCAATGACCAAGCTTCATGCCTCAGCAGCTACCACTGGACCACCAATGATCACACCAGGTCCACAGATAGCAGTGACCAAGCTTCATGCCTCAGCAGCTACCACTGCTATATATATATACATATATATATATATATATATATATATATATTTATTTTAATTTTTTCCTTGTTTTTAACAGATGAAGGTGTGGAAAAAGGAGGCTGTCCAGTTCCCACTACAGTGCGGCCACATAAAAGGAAAGGTGTGTTGATGTATTCACATTCATTCTAATTGACATTAATTGTTGTGAGTCTTCATGAAGGCTGTATTTCCATTTGTCAGTGGTTTATTAGGTTTGGGCAATGTCCAGATGTATGTGTTCATTTGTTTATTTAACAGTTGGGGTGAACAATTAATGGAAATCACAGTATAGCCTTCTGTAATTTTCAATTCATGAGATGCAATATTTGTGCAAGGCAAAATGTGTGTAAAAATAGCATTTTAAGTTAAATATTGTGGTGCTTCAAAGATGTTCTTGCCTACACATCATATTCTACTGATTTAAAGAGATAGTTGACCTAAAAAAGAAAGTTATGTCATTAATTACTCACCCTTGTGTCATTCCAAACCTGCAAGACCTTTGTTCATCTTCAGAAGACGAATGATGGCAGGAGATGTGCAGTGGCTGCAGTTCTGTTCTGGAACCACATTGCAGGACAGCAAGCAGTTTATGTGATAGGACCTTGCTTTCCGCCACTCCTCTTGGGCTACAGATTGGCGCAAGCACCATGATTTGGATGTTGAAGGATACTTGTTTGTGCCTTGAACATTTGCTGAGGTCAGAATGTCCTGTAATTTCTGCATCTCACTGTCTGTAAGACAGAAACAAACAAAAAAAAAATCATTCCTTTCAGGCTTATTGCTAACTTGCTTAATTACAGTAAGGTGACATCTTACCAAATAAGTGTTCAGAGAAGTTTGATTGGGTAACTGTAGGAACCTCCATAGCTGACTCAAATATCCTCTCTGCCAACTACAGATACTACTAAAACATTTGTTAGAAAGGAAAGAGATAACACTTTTTTTTTGTCTTATTAACATATAATACAGCAGGGGTTCTCAACTCTGGTCCTTGAGATCCACTTTACAGCAGAGTTTAGCTCCAACCTTGATCAAATTCACCTGCATATAACTCTCTAGTAATCCTGAAAACCTTAATTAGCTTATTCAGGTGTGTTTGATCATGTTTGGAGCTAAAGGGCCAGAGATGTGAAACCCAGTAATACAATGTTTGTATAGTGACTTAAGGCTATAATAGGCATGACTATTTAGCATGTCTGACAATTCCATTTAAATAACAAATTTATTAAAAAGAACACCTTATTGAGTTAACAAGCTTCAATCTATATACAATAGGCACAGTTACACTCTGTTAAGAAAAATTGTTTGGCAGGTAATCACAAATAATCTTGGAAGACATGGACATCTTTCTCCACCCATCGGACATTCAATTTATTATAAGCAGACGTTGCTTTGCCCTTGGCGACCTCTGCCTTGCATGACAGAAAGTGAGAATTGTATGATAACACTGAAATATGGCCAACTCTTGAACAGTTCATACAAATTCTGTGCTCTAATTCCCACAATTTAGTATTACCACCAAAACTGCAAGATCACTGTCTCAATAAATATACTCACTTTATTTTGAGCAAGAAGCATGTCTGCGATGAAAATGGCATCCTCTGCTCTCCCTCTGTCTTGCTGAGCAGCCATTTCAACAATACTATGCAAAGCAAGATAAAAAAAACATGGTTAGACAAAAAGAAGGATTGAGGACGGGGTGTAGGGAGGCTATAGGGAGAGTCGGGAAAAACAAAAAGGAAGGCTAAGTGTTTTGGGCAGTGAGAGAGAGTAAGGTGAAAGACAAATAAAGAACAGAGTAACAGTGCTTACTTGAAGACAGTGAAGCTTTAGAAGAAGCTCTTAAAAGAGCTGTTGATTTTAATACAAAGGTATACACTAGGTTTAGGTAACACTAACAGGGAAGGGTGGTGTGTAAGAACAGGAGCTGTTGGACAAAGGAAAACAAAAAAAATCAGTTAACTCTCTTGCAGCAAGGCTTGCTGGATTAGTTATATTATACATGCACAACTGCAACAAAATAAAGAAGGTAATTGTGATGCTGTTATTGCACAATGCATATTCAGCATGTAAACTGCATGAATGAACAGTTGATCAGAATTCAAAGAAATGAGTGACATATATTGTTTAGCCTATAGAATAATTCTCTAATTACTGCAAGATTATGACAATTTTAAGCAGGACTGCATAACAACACAAAGCACACTGGACGCAGAGAAAGGATGTAACTTTAATGCAAGTGCGCATAACATATCAGCGAGGGGGTTGGGGGCTTACAATGGTTTCAGTCATGTAGGGTTTGATACATAAATATAATTTAATTTAGCTCAAAGGGAATCATTTAAGATTTTATAGGGAATTTGAACAGAATCACTGTTTTGCGGCTGATCACTGAGTCGGCAGCGATTCACTGAACGAGCCGTATAACATTAATTCTGCACTGGATATTAAAATCCAAAATATAGTGAAAACACTATTAATAAGCACAGTAACAAGATTGGCAGATTAAGACATTAACTTGTAAGCACAAAACACAAGATACTCTCTTTTAAATATAAATACGACTTTATTTATATAAACCTAAGACATAAACTAATCTAACACATGAACACAAGCATTCACACGTTGCAAAAAGAGAGAAAGGATGAGTTTAGAGAATGAGAAAGTGAAATCCCAAGTTTATAGCAATATGTGCTATCACATAGACCTGAACAAACCATCAATCACTTAATTAACCCTCGCGTTGAGTTTCTCAATGAAGCTAAATTTTATATTAAATGCACCAGTTCAGCCAGAATCTGGAGTTGTTTTACTTGCGTTGCCTTTGGTTACAAGGATTCCCTTCTGTCATCGTCGTTGCAGGAAAGGGGTTTTCCCGAGTTGGTGATTGGCTGGAAGTTCAGTAGTCTTTGAAGTGATGTCTTGGGAAGCCAATGGTTGGGCGTTGGCTGAGGGTGGTCTTGGAGTCAGTTGCTGGTTGAAGTTTGAAGCGGGTGCAGTCGGAGATGGACTTTGCGGCAAACTTAACTTTTGAACACGAGACTCAACGGAAAGAAAATGGACTACAGTAAAAGAATAAATTGAGTAACGAGACTAGGTGGTTTTTCTTCTCATCGTGGTGTTAAGTAGCACACTCTAGCAAAGTACACTTTTGGATGTGATTTCTATAACCAGAATATGATACATTTGACAAAGAATCAATTGGAAGAAACGTTTCAAGCTAGAATTGTCAAGCTCATACATACCAAACACGAATAAACCTTAAAGTCATTCAATAGTTATTAAAAAGACATACATAATATGTGCTTAAAACATGATAATCTAATGGGTGGGTTACATACATAATATAGTGTTATGCCTAGCAATGTCCTTTTAGGATGGTTTTATGTGCATATGCAAAGGAAAGTCTCTGTGTATTTCTGTGGAGACCAAAAGACATGTTCTTTGGACAAAGGAATTTCAGTTTCAGTCTTTGTCTTGTATGTGTGGGGGAAAAGTCAATCTAAAGAAGCTTGTGATTTCTCTTGTGGAACACATGTGATGGCCATCTCTTTGACCATTAATCTTGACTATATACCCCAAATTTGACGATCTCCTTCCTGAGTTGGACTTATAAGTGTTCTTTTGTCTTAATGTTGCGAGCTGTTCTGTGAAAGAGGCTTGTTGGTAAGGCTTGCTCCAGACTCATGGCGCTAGGAATCTAATTTACGACGTTGTCCTGTTTTCTTGGGCCTCTCCGGAATTTCGGCTCCTCATGTTTCGATGTTCTGATTGGATCTTAGTTTTGTCTGACTCGTTCTGATGCTACAGTCATTAGGGAGTTATCACGATCTTCACTTTAGAATACTGATCCAAATAATTAGTCATTCCTTCTGAAAAATTTGGTAATACTTGAGTCATTACTAGTGGGTTACCATGACCTTTACTTTAGAATTAATTATACATTATGTATTATTCATATTAATTATCAACCTGTATACACTAGTTCTTAGTAGTTCTTGGGGAGGTATGAAAAAGTTATTGTTACTGATTAGGTAATAGTGAACTACCACATTCGACTATAAGCACTATTACTTACTAATTATTTCTTGTTAGTTACTAGTAGTTACTGAGTGCTAATATTGCATTACTCATGTGTTCTTGTGTAGTTATTCATTAATGATGGAACAGTATTCTGAAGTGTTACCCAAAAGTGTTTAAAACAGTTATCATTTATTTTAAAGTTTTGATTTCTGCATTATCTGTGTGAATATTAAAATCCCCTGCAATAGTAAAACAGTCAAACGCTGAGGAAATCATTGATAACAGTTCTGTGAACTCTTCAACAAAGGCTGGAGAGTATTTTGGAGGCCTGTAAATAATGATAAACAGAATGCGTGGAGCACCTTTCAGCACAATACCTAGGTATTCAAAAGACAAGTACTGACCAAATGACACTTGCTTGCATTGAAAAACATCTTTAAATAGAGCAGCTACACCTCCACCTCTCCTAACAGTCCTGCAGACACTTGTAAAATTAAAGTTAGGAGGGGCTGTTTCATTGAGGACTGTTGCACTGCAGCTGTCTTCAAGCCATGTTTCATTTAGAAACATAAAATCCAGGTTGTTTGTGGTTATTAAATCATTGATCAGAAATGATTTATTTTTTATTTTTCAGCAAAATTATTTTGTAAAATTACATTTTGTATCTACAGCAATCTTAGATTGACGCATTATAGGCCGCAGATTAGATGGGTCAGCCGTACGGGTTGAGAAGGCCTTAGACTTTCTATCACGTGATAAAACAGAAATATAGAAGGCTACAGGCACACTGGGTTCCTGCTTGTTCTGTAAACATTTGTGAATGTTGCTGCTAATATAGCGGGGACCCGACACATATCACTCAGAGCTGTTTTCAGTTGTTTTTGGTTCACCTACAGCCGATGGAGGAGGGTTTGGGCCCTGGCGTTATGGCAGCGGGCGAAGAGCTCTCACAGCGAAAGAGTGGGAGAGTTTGGTCCCAGCATACACCAGTTCCTCCATTTTCTGTGAGAAGCTTAGAAGTGGAGATTCTGGAGAGGGGGATAGTGTGTCTGGTGAGCGGGGCTCTGGCTCTGGTGTTTCCGGTGGCTGTGAAATGTTGTCCTGGCTTCCCTGACTGTTTTCCAGAAAGTCGTCCTTGGGTGCTGAGTCTTGGAGCTGTTGTAGTACGTCACAGTCTGTCTGTGATGAGCTCTGTGGGCAGAGTTCCAGATGTCAACATAAGACTTTATTAAGCAATGTAACAAAGCTGAGATAACGGTCACCGCATCTGAAATCTCTGTCTGTCGGGGCACCCATTTTATACCCATCTTTCTACCCAAAATTGGTAGTTCCGGTTTTTAATTGGCTATGGAGGGAGAAATAGATATTGTCCTTTAGCACTCTTGCACCAAGTTTGTTTGGGTGGAGGCCATCCAGTTTAAACAGTTGTCTATGGCCCCAGAAAAGACTGAAGTTGTAGATGAAGTTGACTCCTTTTATACTGCAGGTTCTTTGTAGCCATGTATTCAGCCCAAGCATCCGTGCACTTATATAGCACTTCCAAAGCATGATTTTTAATGAACCTCATAAAAAGGGTTCTGCTTTTGTTACCAGAATCCTAAACTGGTATTGTTAAGAGCCATTTTTCTTAAGAGGTTTGGCCTTTAATTAGTATTAACTGTTTATCACTCCTTGGCTCTTCAATGTTATCAACTAATTTCTGCCCCCATGAGCACAATGACAAAGACTGAAAAAAAAAGTTTGCCAAATTGCTAGTTCAGGCTGTTGAAATTAGATTGAAACCAGATTTGCATAAACCAGCAAACTTTTGTATTAGGATGGCAGGCCAGGACCACAACGACCCCTTGCTGTGTATTTTCGAGGGATAGTTTCTGCAGTGCCTACTGTAGTGCCACCTGTAAATAGGTGGCAGTAATGCAGTTTTGCTAACAGACGTTCCAAAAGTGAAAGCTTTCTGTCAGACTCAGACTGTTTGGGTGTGTTAGTAAGAAAAGACAGACTGACAGGACGGGAACTCGAGTCAGGATCATGATCTTGAATTCTGCAGCAACATGAAGAAAGTGTTTTTATTTGTTTCTTTCGTATTACTTTTGGACGGTAAGTTGATTTCAGTTTATTTCTTCAGTACTTTCGGTTTCATGTTGTTATATATTGTGCATGAACAGAACCAGCAGAAGAAGCAAAATACAACTAGTCTCGATTATTTGTACAAATCGTGTATCTATAATCTCAGAAAAAGTTCTACCAAGCGAAAATCTGTGATTCAAAACAGGTCCATGAACACAAAGGAATGTGTGTAATAGGCAATGTTGGGAAGGTTACTTTGGAAATGCAATAGGTTAACAGATCACAAGTTACCCTATTTACAATGTAATAAGTAGTGTAACTATTTCAGTTACTTTATTAATGTAACTGATTACATTTGATTACTTTTTATTTGATTACTCTAACAAATGTTTTCAACTGTTAATCATTTTGAAACATGTAAAGCAGGCAGGGTTAACCTTACAGTAGCACTCAACACTGTTTACTGTCAGACTTTCAAAATCTTTCATCATTTGAATTAAGATTATACAAATTTAATTTTAAAGCACAGCCACCACCTGACTTTAGCACCTCTTTTTACTTTGAGATCATTCTGAAGTCAAATACAGATTTAAAATCAAAACAAGACGCAGTTTAATCGCTATGATACTGTTTTTGAAATCAAGTCTTTGCATAGCTATGACAGGAAACTGGCACTGGCATCTAAAAAAAAAATAATTTAATCTTAAAAAAATAAAGCATATACATAAAACCTAATAGGAAATAAAATTTAATAAATAAAAAAGTTATTAAATAAGCATATGTCCTGTTCTGTCTTAAACTCCTGAAACACTGGTGTTTCGTAGTTTAGAGAAGTCAATGCAATTTGGGAAAGAAATCAATCAAATCTGTATGTGTGTGAAAATATTCAGATGTAACCCCTTTGTAATAATTAACATCTGTAATTTAATTACACATTTTTTTTCTCAGTAACTGTAACAGATTACAGTTACTTTTATGTTGTAATTACGTAATTTCGTTACATGTAACTAGTTACTCCCCAACACTGGTAATAGGCTATTGATAAAACTGAAATATTCAAATGAGGAAGAAAACAATTTACTAAGAAACTTAATAACTGCGTAAATAACTTTAAGATAACTTTTCCTGTATTATATAGCCTACATCCGGGGACAGAAGTTCCGCGTCACGTAATTTGCACAGGTGACAGTGGGCAACGGTTAGACATCAGTCATACTATTTGGTCATATATACTCATCTTGAAAATGTCAAATAAACATTTATATCCATTTCATTTATTATCTGCTATTTGTTAAAAATCTATTCCTTGTTTTCCTCAGTTTGTTCTGCAGGTGAGTTTGGGGACATGGAAAAAGTATCAGTGAAGGAGGGAGATTGTCTCACTCTACACACTGATGTCACTGAAATAAACCGAATATTTTTGTTAATGTGGATGTATGGATCTCAAAACACTATTATCGCTAAAATTGATGGGAAAACTCAGGCAGTCTCATTATACGATGTTGATGATGGGAGGTTTGAAGACAGACTGCAGTTGGACAATAAGACTGGATCTCTGAACATCAGGGACATCAGAACCAAACACTCTGGAAATTATCATCTGAAGATCATCAGCAACGAGACCTTCCTCCAGACATTCAGTGTTACTGTCCATGGTGAGAAGCTCAGATATTTTTACACTATTTTTTTATGTTTCTTTTCCTTACTCCTCGCTCCGGTTCGTTTTCCAGATGTGATTTTTGCAGGGTTAGAAAACAAGAAAGAAGGAGATTCTGTTACTCTACACACTGGTGTTACTGATTCACAGAAACGTGATCTAATACGGTGGGCATTTGGACCTACGAATCCAGACAGCCTTATAGCTGAAATGAGCATTAAGATTCATGAGATCACACTGAATTCAGATGATATATACAGAGACTACATCTTGAAAATCAGACAGGATCTCTTACCATCAGAGACGTCAGAACCGCAGACGCTGGAGTTTATCAGCTACAGATCTCCAACAGTAAAGAGACATTATACAAGAGATTCAACATTTTTGTCAGTATGTACTTCACATTAAAAGAATGATTTCCTCATACTAGAATCCCACATGTGATTTATTTACACTAATGACTGTCTCTCTTCAGCCGTTCCAGATCCGGGTGTGTCCACTGTTTATATTGTGCTGATTTGTGTCCTGCCGTTTGTGGTTGTATCTCCGGTTGTGATTTACTGTATGGTCAGATACAGTAAACAGAAAGGTAGGCATATAAAAGTTGTAGGGCCATATTTGCTAAACAGGGCAAAAAGCACTGATGGGAGTGGAAAGTTCTGTAGTTGATCTTCTGACAATGTGCACATTAAACACAGACGCAGCTAGATCATTTCTATAATGACCAACACAATCTACCTAGTACAGTGCAAACATGGCTTGGCAAACAATATGTTTGGATAACATCTTCCACTGGTCCAAATATAAACACAGCTGCAATTTATCTCCTACATCATTGCAGCCAAGATTAGAAATATGTTGTAAATTTACCTGTTAGCATTCCACTGTACCGCCCACAAGTTTAATTAAATTTTACAGGAATGCTAAGGGGTTTAACCCTTTCATCTGTGGTCATTCATGTACAAGCTTTTTCATGTTCTTCTATGTTACAACATTTTACATCTTCTCCATTCACTTGATGTTGAGAAAGAAAAGAAAACGGTGTCAGTGTCGGAGGGAAATTCCGTCACGCTGAAAACTGGTGCTACTGAAGTCCAGAGAGACAATTAAGTACTCTGGATGTTTGGACCTCAAGATACAGTCATCGCTCAAATCTACAAAAAGGCTGGTAACATATCATACGCTGATGATGAGCGATTCAGAGACAAACTGCAGCTGGACCGTCAGACTGGAGATCTGACCATCAGCGACATCAGGATTGCAATCTCTGGAGATTATCAGATAAAGATCACTGGCAGAAAAGCAAAAATGAAGAGATTCAAAGTTATTGTACGAGGTGAGCTTCTTAAATATTTCAAATATTGTTTATTATAATACCTTTAATATCCTTTATACTATTACTTTATTTGATTTGAGCTTTTTGGGACTCTTTAGTGGGTGTTAAGTTGTTCATCTACACATTTTCATTTATTTTCTGTTTCTGTTTCTATGTTACATGAAGAGGACACACTAGAATTCACAGAGGGAGAACCTGTCCATCTGCAGACCAGTGTTACTGAACTACAGGAAGATGATCAGATTCTGTGGATGTTTGAAGATGCCCTCATATCCAAACTCGATAGAGAGAGCAGTGAGAACAGCGTCTTCAAAGACAGACTGAAGTTGGACGATCAAACTGGAGATCTCACCATCGCGAACACTAAAAGCACTGACTCTGGAGTTTACGAACTGCAGATCAAGAGCAGCAATAAAGTCTCGTACAAGAAATTCAACGTTCTTGTTTGCTGTGAGTAACACAATTATTATTATTTTTTTATCAATAATCTGGATTGTACCTGCACAATATAGCTAAAATGTATATCTTATAATGTACATGCAAATTATTTATTGCAAAATCAATACAGTTATAAATATATATATATATATATATATATATATATATATATATATATAAATCTAGACCAGGGTGTCAAACTCAGTTCCTGGAGGGCCGCAGCCCTGCAGAGTTTAGTTCCAGCCCTGCTCCAACACACAAACCATGAAGTTTTCAAATAAGCCTGAAGGACTTGATTAGCTGGATCAGGTGTGTTTAATTAGGGTTCCATCTAAACTCTGCAGGGCTCCGGCCCTCCAGGAACTGAGTTTGACACCCCTGATCTAGACATACTGTAGTAACCAAGTACTGCTTTTTGGTAAATTAATACAAAAGGAGCATATAAAATCTTATTTACTTAAAGATACCAATATAACTGGTATCAAACTGCACATTATCCAAATCACTTCCTTTCAATCACTTCAATGCAAAATCACTGAGTGAGTTCTGCACTCTTGCCGAATATTATCATCAATTTTTGACATACTGTATCACTTAGCTGCACATTAATATGTTTTTCTCCTATGTTGCACTGTGACTTTGTGCAGTGAACATGCTGAAACATACAGTGGGAGATTCTGTCACTCTACAAACTGATGTTACTGAGCTGAAGAATGATGACAGGATACTGTGGAAGTTTAGCGATAAAGACATATTAATCGCCGAACTCAACCAAGCCACCAATCAGACCTTATTCTATGAAGGTCCTGATGGGAGATTCAGAGACCGACTGCAGTTAAACCAGAAAACTGGAGATCTGACCATCAGGAACATCAGCAGAGCTCATTCAGACGTTTATACACTTCAAATCACCAGAGGCAAAAAGAGCACATGCAAGAGATTCATGGTTATTTCCCATGGTGAGTAATGTGATGATGTAATAATTAAATATTTAGATCATATTTAGTACTATTTTTAACAACTTCAATGCTTAAAGGCACACACTCTGTAAAACTGACGTTAGCAAAATTTCATCAGTGCAGACACTTCTGTTCATTGCACTATTTTTGTCATTTATTTCCCACCCATTTTCTCTGCTTTTCTCAAATTATATCAATAAAAGGTGGATTTTCTCATTTCATGGCATAGTCTGAAATACTGTTAAGAGTCACTAATTTATTTTTCTTCAGTTATTCATGTTTACTCTACATAATTAGTTCAACCAAACTAACAAAAATGTCATTGCAAACCTGTATAAATTATTTCTTGTGTAGAGTACAAAAGATGATGTTTTGATGAATGCTAACACTTCTCTTTTCCATCACAATGGTTTTGTGTGAGGAAGTGAATGAATGAAATTAGCTTTTAAACATGTTTTACTGCTGTAATTTAGCTTCAGTGTTACTGTAGCAGTAAGACTGTCTGTTATAATGTTCATGTTTTTCTCTTTTATGTGGTGCTGGGACAAAATAAAGATAAGACTGTGTCAGGGATGGAGGGAGATTCAGTCACGCTAAACAGCGATATTGAAATACAAGAAGATGACCTTATACTGTGGATGTTTGGACCTGAAGACTGTCCAGTCGCTAAAGGTGAAACAAAGGAAAATATCTCTACATATGATGGTGCTGACGGGAGATTCAGAGGCAAATTGAATCTGAATTATGAGTCTGGATCTCTGACCATCACAAACACCAGAACTGAACACACTGGAGTTTATAAACTACAGGTCATCTGCAGCCGAGAGACCAAATATAAGACATTCAGAGTTACAATCCGTGGTAAGTAACATGTTGATACAACTGTGATCTGAAATTAAGAGTTTGCAGTAAAATAAATTGTATATGTATATGTGTATATTCAGTTACAATTGGTGGAATTAATGCAGCAGAAATTAAATATTTCAGCTTTATGTTAATTTTTGCTTTTATTTTAACTTTTATTTTTAGTGCAATTAGAAATGCTTCGCTGTGTCCGAAGTCTGAGTAGGTAATACTGTACGCTTGATGAAGAACTTAGGGACCACTGAAAAAGGTTATTTTAATAGTATAAACACTATTGTATGAATATAATCAAGAGGTACATTCGTCATATTGTCATTGGTACCAGCTTTAGTTGCGTTGCTTCACTGCCATTCATAACTACTTTCCCATTTCAAACACTATCATCTGTGTTGCTTATCTTTTCATTTTACCATTTAATGTAGCTGTGACACCTTTTTTTTAACCTTCTGTGATTTCTTTGTTTTGTTGCAGAGAGTGAAAGAAATACAGACTTTGGGCCTGAGCAAGAAGGTATCCCCTTAGTACAAAAATGAAACTCACAACAGAAATAGTAACTTTGAATAACTGTGAACAGTTTCTGAGAATATTGCACATTTTGTATGTTACATACACATTGGGTGTGTGTGTGAATTTATTTTTGTGGAAAATGACTACAGTCCTCAATTTGTTATCAAAAAGGACCTTATATAATAAGTACTGTTTGTTTTGAAAGCACTATATTTAACTGGAATTTGTCATTATCATCGTTAATGGTGTGCTAATGAGTGTACTTCATGTTTTATTGTCTCTTTTGTTTTCTTTCAGTTATCTTGTTTTTTCTCTCCTCCAGTATCACAGACTTTTGTTTAATAGCAATATTAGTGTTGTCCTGGAACCAAAATGTCAGTACCAATACCAGTAAAATTCTAGAGTTCTCTGTACGAATTCCGATACTATAGCAAATCTATTGGAAGTAATTTATTTTATAATCTTATGTTTAATTTTGAAAGTGGCTGTACTTTGAGGGTTCAGATGTTTATAGTGAGAGTTTTTGCATTGTATGTATATCTCTGTTGATGCTCCCTTTTCAATGATTCAATTAAATTCAGGTTTATTTGTATAGTGCTTTTCACGGTACAAATCGTTGCAAAGCAGCTTTACAGAAAATTAAAGGTAAATTTCAGGGTTGGCATCATCTCTTCTCAGGTATTCTGGATCCAGACTGAAGCTTGTGTAATTCTTAGTTACCTCAGGATGCCAATCCCGTGGCAGAAACAAATAGAGACATAATTAGCGTGGCTGCTGTTCCAACCAAGCAAAAATGATGTGTTCAACTCAAGCTAAAGAATAATAATGCGTGTTTGATCAGATATAACTGCAGTACAAGATTATGAGATGCATTATATGAATGCTTGGCTAAAGAGATGTGTCTTTAACCTAGATTTAAACAGAGAGGCTGTGTCTGAACCTCGAACGTTATCAGGAAGGCTATTCCAGAGTTTGGGAGCCAAATGTGAAAAAGCTCTACCTCCTTTAGTGAACTTTGCTATCCTAGGTACTACCAAAAGTCCAGAGTTTTGTGACCTTACGGAGAGTGATGGATTGTAGCGAGATAGAAGAGTTAGGTACGCAGGAGATAAACCATTTAGGGCCTTATAGGTAAGTAGTAATATTTTGTAGCTGATATGGAACTTAATAGGCAGCCAGTGCAGAGACTGTAAAATGATTCTCCTTTTTCAATAATAACTTATTTGAAAGAAATTGGATGGTTGTTTTTGTTTTATTTTTCTTTTGCAATATTTGACCGGTTTAAATAAAACAAGTGTTACAGCTTGTTGAATACATGTTCATGTAAGATAAAACAATAATAAAACCATGAATAATTAAGTGCACCATTGAATTTATTTGATGTTTTGATCAAACTGGATTAAACAAGGACACAAATAATCTTCAAAATGATTCAAAAGCAGCCCCAGATTAGATGTAAAGTTTATTGTAAGTATTTTTGTCCATTGCAGATGTTAAAACTTGCTAAATGGAGGATGTTTTCCTTTCATCATCTCAGTTTTTCCTGCTTATCAAATGATCTGAAATAAACAAAATGGCACAAGAAACAAGAAATTATAATAGTATTATAAAATACAGTCGTGATCTTTATTGTTTGTTAATGACATATGTAAAGTTTATTATAATGGTGATGTGATCTTATGAACTGCACTTACGCCATTAATCCAGCTGATGTAGGCAGACACACGGGTGAAGACTGTTGGCTTCTTGGTGGCGTTACAACCCAACCCAGACACAAAGCTGGCCACTCCATGGACAACATACTTACCACTGACCTGGCAGTTCAGAGGGCCGCCAGAGTCACCCTAAAAACATGGGCCAAAATGAGACATTTTACTGCATTACCAAATAATTTCTCACAGGAAATAGTTCATGATCTGTTTGAGTCTTTCTTACATTACATCCAGAGTCACTTCCGCCACCAGCGCAAACCATGGTGTTCTTCACGGTGCTTCCCCACCAGTCGCTACGAGAGCAGGTACTGTAGTCGACCACGGGCAGATAGGCCTGTTTCAGCTGAGCCGAGATTGACCCACCAGCTGCATGAAGATCAGAGGAGAGAAATGAAACAGAAATCAGTCAGAAATGATTTCAGGCAACATCATGGCTGATTTGTTGTACTTGAAGCTAAACTGACTCGATGTGAGGCCCCAGCCGGTGATGTAACAGGGGTTGTTGTGGGGCAGAACCTGTCCAGAGGGTGGCAGGCTGGCCAGCTGCACATATGAGTTCAGAGAGGCGCTGGAGGACAGGCGCAGAAGGGCAATATCATATCTGAAATGCACAGAATGGACAGTCTACAAGTTAGATTTCACACATTTGTGATTCTAGGGGGCGCTATAACTTTAGAAAATCTTTGATACAATCATGTATGTTGTGCTGATGTGTGTAATAATTGTACATTTATGTTGCATTAACATTAGGTCTAAAAGTAGATGCAGTCAAGTAAGTGGAAAACTTTAAATTAGATATATTGTATATGCTGTGTCAAAGTTATATTGCATGCTTTTTGATATATGATATGTTGAAATTACTGTAATTTATTTGTTACTCAGCTGGTCATTGTTCCCAAACAGCAATTTTTAAATATATTTTTAAATATTTATTTAAATATTTATAAATATATTTGCTAAAAATATATACGTAAATATATTTAGTATCAGTCTATTTGTATATTTTTGAAACTACATTTTATAAATATAAATAATTACATTTTTAAAGCATTTAATAATATATTTTGCTCTATGTATTTCAGTCCAAGAAAATACATTCACATAGGCCACATATTTTATAACATTAACAAATAAAAAAATTTAAAAAATCACGAAGCACTTCAATTAAATTATAAAAAAATATATATTTAGAAAAATATTTTACAATTTTACCTGTATATTATATTAAAGCAGACTAGCAACAAGAACACTGCAGAAATATAGGTTAATACTACTGGAGAAGTCCTCTGAGGTCATTATAGTACTTTTTGTGTTCGTTAAAGTTATGTTGCTGTAATTGTCCACGGACTGTATCCTGAGTTAAAGTTATATGTGTAATTATATACTGTGTATAACTGTCTCCACAGTCATGTATGTTGTGTATGTAATGTTTACACACCCAGAAGCCACATTGTTGCGGTTCCAGTTGGGGTGGATGTGGACGGTGCTGACGCTCATGTACTGCTCACGACCCTCGTTGCTGTTTAAGTTGTGTTCGCCCAGGACAACACGCCAAGTTCTCGAGCTGCACAGGAAACACGTTTAAGTGGACACAGATTTTGTTTGTTTATTTAGTTTTTTCTTAACGCCATTCCAGCATCTGTAGCTAGATTGGGGGTGGGGGGGTGGTGGTGGTGGTTTAGAACAGGGGTGTCAAACTCAGTTCCTGGAGGGCCACAGCCCTGCAGCGTTTAGCTCCAACCCTGCTCCAACATACAAACCATGTAGTTTTTAAATAAGCCTGAAGGACTTGATCATGACATAAACTCGCAATTACATAAATTTGTTATAAGAGATATTTGTTATAAAGTCAGAATTGCAAGATCTAAAATTGCAATTGTAAGAAAATATCAAAATTGTGAGCTCACTTTTTTCCCCTCAGAACTGGACTTTATAACTTGCAATTGAGATTTTATGTCTCAACTCGTCTGAGAAAAGTCAGAATTGCAGGATATCAAACTCACAACTGCGAGAAAAATGTCAGAATTTCATAAAATATAAAACTATATTTATATCCCACAATTGTGGCTTTATAACTATATGAGAAAACAAATTGTGAGAGAAAAAGTCACAATTATCTCTCAATTGTTTTGCACATGACACATTGAAAGTGAGTTACAGCTGCCACCAGAGGGCGGACTGTATGACACAATCGTATGAAAGTGAAAAGGTGCTTTAGAATCATACATGGGTCTATACATTGTCTCTTAACCATAGAGATACTGAAAACTTTCATTACGTGTCAACGCAGTGGGCGGCGGTCATCACCCAATTATTTCTGATCAGAGTCCCACCACAGGTATGATAGTAGCTGCCGCCAGACAGGTACTGGAGAGAGATCTGAGAAAGAGACAATGAATGTGTTAGAATCAGAAGTTTTGAGGGGGGAAACAACAGAAACACCCTCATTTCAATATGAGTGGTCTTTGAAACTTGATTAAAATAACCCAGCAAGTAGACCGAACTTAATTCGTGCTGAAAAATGCAGCTTGAAATGGTTTCACTTGGTATCAAGCTGGTTTTTAATGATCATCATGGTGGAGCTGATGCCAACCTGCCTTGTAGACCATCTTTGTCAAGATTGTTAGTGAGACAGCAACTAACCTTCAACCGTATTAAGAAAAATATCTTGACCACCTTAACCTTGTAACCATGTCCATTTAGATGTGGAAAAACACCAAAACAACTTATTTATTGAGTTATTGTTAAGATGTTTTACCTGCCAAGGCCAAGAGTTGGGTCTTGCCACCTCTCCACCAACGACCCTCTCCTCAGGGACCTCCTCCAGATATCTGGGCTCAGCCAGCGCTGGATGCAAAAAACACACTTAGACATGCTAGGACTGTAGTATTACTGTAGTTTGAGTCCATAGAGTCGATTTTTAAAGTTCTGAGTATTGCATGCATTTGTTAAATTGGCAAAATCTAAGCTAAATGCAAATGATTCTCTCAATAGAAACAGACAAACGTCTTACCTAGGGTGACCAGCACGCTCAACAACAGGATCCTCAGCATGTTTGCAGTCTGTCTGGACTTTCTGCACTCTGAACACTTCTGTCATCCATATATATATATGCCCGCAGAAGTTCACAGAACAGGTGTTTTCTCGTGGCTGAATGCCCACAGGTGTGTGAATCCCACAGATTTCACCACTGCCAAGGCCAATGTGACAGTTGTAGAATAAACTTGTTTATCTAGCTTGACACAAATGCTTGACCTGTATTAACTTTGAGTTAGTTCATTTCAGTATTACTCTTATACTCCTTATATAAAGTTCCTGTACAGTATAATTGAAAGTGCACATTTAGATGTCACATTTTTTTTAAGTTCAACCAAAAAATTTGTAAGGTTTTTTGTTGCAATTATATTTTTAATATTTAGTTGTTGTTTTTTTTCTCTCAGTTCTTTTCTTAGTCCATTAAGACTTTTTATGAACATGATGACAATTGGTTTATCGATTTTATATTATATTATATTATATTATATTATATAGGGGTGTCCCCGAATAGTCGACGATTTGATGCTTCGATTCGAGGAGCTTGATTCGACTCCCAATCTCACACTCTTAGAAAAAAAAGGTTCTTTGGGGTTCTATATAGAACCCTAGGGTCCTTTACTCAACTCCAAAGAACCCTTTATGCCAAAAAGGTTCTATATAAGGAGAAAGAACCCTTTTCGGCACAAAAGGGTTCTTTGGGCTGTACCATGCTTCATGTATGTTTACACATTAGGCTATTTAAAATTATTATACTATATTATATTTGTGTTTTTCTTTCAATTTTGCTTTGACACACCTTTATTCTGAAGAAAATAAACTTAAAATTTAGGCTACATCTGCACTGAATCAACCTAATTTATATCAACAAACTGATCAGGTATAAATACATATGTACTACCCAACCTGGTCTCATAAAAATACGTACCTCTGCACACTTTTTGTGCGACACCGTTTTACGTACCTTGCTGCACGTTTCGCCGCTCGTCTACTAAATCCGTCTCCGTGAGCTACTGAACAAACTCATCATCTATGGAAACCCATAGATATGAAGCTGGATGTGTGCGATGCTAACGTTCAAAAGCATCAGTTTTCAAATCTCCCAGCATATTAACCTTTTGAGCGGTACGGTCCCACATATGGGATTTTCATTTCCGTGCCACTGGGAGTATGGTCCCACATATGGGATTTAGAACGTTCGGTGACGTCGCATAACTGCCAAATTCAAACTGCGTTTTCGCGCTTTGTCTGACGCTGAGATGTCGCTGCACTTGTCATATAATTGCACCTATGCAGTGATTGTAACCACATAATGTTTATTTTATGCTTTAGACATTTAAATACACATAAGTACTAGTAAAACAATACATTTAGAGTTCGTAAAATACACTCAGATGTTTATGGAAGCAGCAATAACTATGCCTCCCTTAGTCACAATGCGAAGGCTGAGGTTCTTTTTACAGATGTTTAATGCACTTATGGACATGGACACCAACACCAACACCGTAGAACTAAATAAACAGGATGAATATAACAAACATCAGTCATACATTCAGTTACACGGAAAACACGCATACGACTTTAAACTCTTAAATGAACAAAAAAATACACCAACATACCACTTTTGCCTGCTTGTAAGCTAAGAGAGGGGGTTACATCTTGAAGTTTCTTGGACGGATGACTTGTAATCGTACAGAGAAACACCTTAAACCTTTCAAAGACAGCATCGTTTTTATCTCTTCGCGCAGATGGCAAAACAGGAAGTGATATACAAAAGGCAAGACGGTAATAAAATAAAACAACTAAAAACTCTTCAGTCTTGCAATCTTGCTCAAGTAAACAATAATTCAGTAAAGAAATCACAATAAGCACTGTAAAATAACCAAAATATAAAGTTAAACAAATCGAAATAAGTGAGTGCTTAAGTACACAAGCGCCATATAGTGGAAATAGATATCATCAACTTCGATACCCTTTGTGACAGAAAATAGAAACTTTGAGGTAGCAAATACACTCCCACCATCACACTAGGTGTGATTCTTAATAGAAATTATGAACACTCAAGTAAATCATTGTGAACTTAACATTCAAAGGGTATTTTGTTCACATTAAGCATACACAGTGAAATCATTCTCATCAAACTTAACCCTTTAAACAGCTTCAAGTAATAACACTGTTTTGTGAATGGGTCTCTCTAGATAAACTGACTTTCTTGTGCGTGCACCCTTGCTATCCAGTGTTGCATCACTAACAATAAGTTTAAGTCTTCTCACCCTTCCATCAGTCCCTGGAAAGACTTCTATCACTTTGGCTAGCTTCCACTGATTTCGTGGTGCTAAGTCATCTTGGAGCAGAACAATATCATTTATCTTAGCGTTTCTCCTACTCTTATTCCACTTATTTCTCTGCTGCAAACTCAACAGATATTCTTTTCTCCACCTGGTCCAAAACTCATTAGCCAGAATCTGAACTCTCTTCCATCTCTTCTGAAGATAGAGATCCTCCCTTACAAACTCTCCAGGAGGTGGTGCAATGATAGTTGACTTCATTGTTAGTATATGATTTGGCGTCAATGGTTCTGGTCCCACAGGATCACTGATGTGTTCTAAGGACAATGGTCGACTATTGACAATCACCATTACTTCATACATGAACGTTCTTAAAGAAGAAGTGTCCGGTCTCGCTGCAGACTGGTCTAGGATGGATGTCAGTACACTCTTTACAGTCCGGATCGGTCTCTCCCAGACACCACCCATGTGACTGGAAGCAGGTGGGTTCATGACGAAGGAACAGCCCAACTCTTTCACACGTTCTCTGTCCATTCCCTTCATCAACTCCAGGAACTCTCCCTTTGCACCAATGAAATTAGTATCTTGATCACTATGCAGCTGATTTACATTGCCACGAAACGCAATGAAAACGCAGAGCGTTAAGAAAAGCATCAGTGCTAAGATCATCCAGTACCTCAAGATGAACGGCCCGCGAACACATGCAGGTGAACAGGAGTCCGTATCTCTTCAGCTCTCTCCTTCCCTCTTTAACATAGAACGGCCCAAAGCAGTCCATGCCACTATAGGTAAAATGAGGGGTAGTTTCCATCCTCTCCGGTGGCAGATCAGCCATCTTTTGCTCCTGATTACATTTCCGTAACTTCCTACACTTTATGCATTTGTAGATAAGAGATGACACTTCACTACTGCATCCCAAAATCCAAATGCCATTGGAGCGAATTTCATTCAAGGTCATGCCTCGACCTTGATGTTGCACTTTCTCATGGAAGTGTTTTATGAGTAGACGAGGTACGTGATGACCTTTAGGAAGAATGGCCGGATGCTTGACATGAGGGTGAAGCTCAGCCTGCATCAATCTTCCTCCCACCCGTAAGATATCCTGATCATCAATGAACGGACTTAACTTATACAGCTTATTGGATTGATTTGAATGAACTTCCTTCCCTTGTCTTAGAGATTTGATTACATCGCCAAACACTTCCTCTTGAACTGTATGAACTATGAATTACTCAGCATCCTTCCATTCTTCAAGTGTTGTGGCTTCGTTGGATCTTTCTACCAAACCCTTCACACTCCTCGCACAACGTTTGAGTCTAGCTATGGCTTTCACTGCCCTCTTCCAATCCGAAAACCTTTCCAAGTGATCCGACAGACACATCTCTTCCTTTACCTTGGTTGTAAGAACCTGTGCCCTTTTGAGTTCTGGGTCTCCCTCATCAACCTCTCCTACCTTAATGTCTTCCTTAGGAAGTTCTCTTTGCCAGAGAAAACTTGGACCAGTAAACCAGTTAGACTCTGTGAGTTCCTTCTCGTGGGCTCACTGTGAGGCATGGTCAGCTGGGTTTTGATCTGAAGCAACATATCTCCACTGACTAGGCTCAGTGCTTGTCCTGATCTGCTGAATTCGGTTGGCTACAAATACGTGGAACCGTCTTGCATCGTTGTTAATATAACCAAGGACAACCTTGGAATCAGTCCAGTAGTATTCACAGATACCATCCAATTCTAGTTCTCTTTTGAGCAGATCACCAGTTCTTGTAGCTACAACTGCAGCTGAGAGCTCCAATCTTGGAATTGTTGTTACCTTTGTTGGAGCAACTCTGCTTTACCCATAACGAGAATGCAGTGTACTTCACCAGACTTGGTCACAGTTCTGAGGTATGAGCATGCCCCATAGCCTGACATGCTGGCATCAGCAAAATGGTGTAACTCATATTGCTGGACATCTTTGAACGCTGATGGCACATAACAACGCGGTATCTTTACTGAGGAGAGATTATGGAGGTCTTGTAGCCAAGCTTCCCAATGCAGCCTGAGGTCATCAGGAAGTGGTTCATCCCAGCCTACCTTGTCATTACACATCCTTTGCAAGGTCCTCTTCCCAACCAGAATGAAGGGAGCGACGAATCCAAGAGGATCAAAAATGGAAGCAACTGTAGACAATACACCTCTTCTAGTGAAAGGATTTTCCTTTACTAGTACTCTGAAATGGAACTCATCTGAAGCTATTGGACTCCGAGCGCCCTTTCTATTTTAGGTTCTCCTAGGGCCAAGTCAAAGTCAGTTGCACCTTCAGTGCATTCCTCCTTCGGGATTGTGGTGATTACTCTCTTGCTGTTGGTGATGAATTTGTGCAAGTGGAGCTTCCCGGTATTGCAGAGATCCCTGGCTTCCTTCACCAACTGGATAGCCTCTGCTTCCGTATCCACACTTGCCACATCGTCAACATAAAAATTACGCTGAATAAACTTCACTGTGGCTTGATTAAACTTGCCTTCACCTTGTGAGGCGAGGTACTTGAGCCCGAAGTTTGCACAGCCAGGCGAGGAAGCAGCTCCAAACAAGTGGACCTTCATGCGAAAAACTGATGATGGAGATTCCATGTTGCCTTCTTCCCACCACAAAAACCTGAGGTAGTCCTGATCCTTTGGGGCAACATAAAACTGATGGAACATACGCTCCACATCACACATGATGGCTACCTGCCCTTTCCTGAAGCGACACAAGACTCCAACTAGGGTATTTGTGAGGTCGGGCCCAGTCAGCAGATGCTCATTCAGAGAAGTATTCTGAAATCTTGCAGAGCAATCAAAGACAATGCGAATCTTGTCTGGCTTCTGTGGGTTATAAACCCCATGGTGAGGGATATACCATGCTGGTTGATTGCTTAACTCCATCTCTGGGACCCTTTCAGCGTCACCTCTTGCTATTATGTCATTCATGAAAGCTAGGTAGTCCTTGGAGTATTGTCCATCCCTCTTCAAACGCTTCTCTAAGGATTTGAGTCGATGCTCTGCACATGCTTTATTGTTCGGCAAATCCGGTCTCTCACCTTTAAAAGGCAATGGCATCTCATAGTGCCCATCTTGCAGTTGCTTAATGCCTTCATTTAACTTTGCCAGAAACTGTAGGTATTCTTGCGATGCAGAAGCTTCCTCATTATTCCTTTCAACAAAGTCGGACTCAAAAACCTTCAATATCTCTGCTGGAGTGATCATCTCCTTAACCTTGTTCCTGCGAACACAGCAGACTTCAGACTTGAGTTTGTGAGAAGGTTCGCCAGCTGATAGAACTTGCTTCATAATAATCCTATGACTCACACCAATTTCATCTTCATAGTCACCATCGTAGTGATTGCATCCGATTATACTCCAGCCTAACACAGATCTTTGTGCAAAGGGCTGATCTTCGTTACCTCTGAGAACATCTCTGGGGAGTAAGGCTTGACGACAGTTATACCCTATTAACAAACCTATTTCACAATCTAGTGCAGGAGCCATTTCATCTGCTAGATGTTCTAGATGAGACCAGTTCTTTGCCATTTCACAAGTGGGTATATGAGATCTATTTGCAGGTATATAGTCTCTAGTATAGGTCGTTGGAAGTTGGATTCTCACTTCAGACTTAATGCCTCTTACTTGTAGTCCATTCAATTTGTGACTGGACACAACCTTCGTCTTGGAAGTTGTTGTAGAAATCTTGAGTTTGACTGGTTCTTTGTTAGTATCAAGTGTCTCATCTGTATCCTTTAAAATGAAAGTGGTGTCGCTTTGGGTATCAAGCAAAGCGTACACTAAAATCTTCTTCCTTGGTTCAGCTATAGTTGAAACATATACTGGAACGATGGATGAAGTATAAGTGCCATTCTTTTGTTGAACCACTCTGTTTGAAGTCACAGGCATAAAATCTTGTATCCTCTGTGATTCAGTTGTTCTGTCTGCAGAGTCTTGATTAGCCCTTAACTGATCTTGATTGAGTCTAGCTCTTTGTCCTGGACCTTTATTTACCCGATCCTGATGCAAGCACGTCGGATGATACTTTTCACATTTTTCACACACACTCCTAGAGGTGCAGCCCTTAGAGTTATGACCAGCCTTAAGACAGCCAAAGCATAATTTCTCAGACTGTACAAACTTCAATCTTTCTTCAACTGGTCTTTCCATAATTTTGCGACACTTATGAAGAGTGTGGCCATGTCTCTTACAAAAGACACACATGATGCTAGTCTTTTCACTGGAACTAGTAGTGAATGTCTTGAGTTGCGATTCCATTGAAACTTGGAGTGATCTTGATCAGGTTGCTTGAATCTCTCTTGCTCTACTGGCTTTATTGCTTGCAGTGAGGTGATAGGATTGCATGTGATTCTAGCTTCCTTGTTGAGGAATTCAACAAAGTATTTGAAATCAGGGAATCTTTTGTATTCATCTTGGAACTTAGTAACTGCTCTATTCCAACGTGAACTCAACCACTCTGGCAATTTAGCTGATATCCTTTGATTTTCAACACAGTCATTCAGAGCTTGTAAACCTTGAACATAGGGCATGGCTGATTCAACGCTGCTCAGGAAATCTACAAATTCCTGGAGGTCTTTGCTATCTTTGGTAGCAATTTTGTGCCATGACTGTATTTTGTCATGGTATGACTTGCCAACTACAAACGGATGGCCAAACCTGTCTTCAAGTATGTTCCAGGCAGCCATGTAAGCTGCTTCTGTTCCAACCAGGAAGTGTCCTTCAATAGCTTTCTTGGCTGGACCACTTACATACTTGCGTAGAAAGAAGAGCTTTTCTTGGGCTGGTAAGTTCTTGCGATCAATTAATGTCCTAAAATGCAGTTTCCAATCATTATACTTCAGAGGTTCTCCTGAGAAAACAGTAGGTTCTGGAATTGGAATCCTATTGGCTGTAATAGCTTCAGCGAGTGCTTTCACAAGGTCATTAGAGGCTTCACTGGAAGCAGCTAATGCATCTGACTGAGATACATGAGCTTGAGCGACTGGAAACCTTTGTGGAGAATAAGAGGGTTGATTTGGTTGAGAGAGATAGTCTTCTTGTTTTTGTTGAAGAGGAGGAACGGAAGGCATTTTTCCCTCATCAGCTTCGATGCTTTCAGCATAAACTTGTAGCCTTGCTTGTGCTGCGTTATGTCTTTTTAGTTCTTCCAATCGTTCCACTTCCTTTTTCTTCTCTTCCAACCTTATTTTCCTGATAGTACTTTGAGATAAATTGTGCTTTTTTTCTTGCATTCTCCGCTTCTATTTCCCTTTCTTGAGCTTCTCTCTCGGCTGTTAACCTTTCATCTTCTGCCTCAAGTTTCCTGATTTCCTCTTCATATTGATGCTGTGTCTTCATTATTTTAATCACCTCTTGTGTAGCTGCTACTTCAGCTTCTGCTTCTTGTCTTTTCTGCAAGGAATCATGGGAAGACTGACTGAACATCTTAGAAACAGACTTTGACTTACTGGAAGTTGCTGAGATGATGCTGGACACAGTAGCTCCAAACACTGAATCTGAATCGGGCCAGGGTATATTCTCAGGATCTCCATTGAGAAAGTGTTGTGCCTTTTCATTTGCAGTGCTAGTAATGGCAAGACAAGTATAATTTTTTCTCCGAATTTCTGGCTCAGGGCTTGTGAGGCTTCTTATGTCACCATAAATATGGTCGACCTCAGACTGAATCGCCTTAATAGCTCACAACCTCAAAAATCAAATCTGCATCATCATTGTTCTTCATGGCTCTTTTCAAACCATTGATGTGATACTTCCATCTTCTATAATTCTGTTCAAAGCTTCTTTTCAGATTGTTCAGTCTAGCATCTTGCAACGTTTTACCTTTTTCGGTGAGCATGCATACACACTGGCTTCTTCTGATATCTGTCTGTGTATTATCTGCGCCCACCTGAGGTTGTTGTACTTGTGCAGCCACTTCAACATGCTCAGCCTGCTGTGGTGGGAGAGCCTGCTCTGCATCGTCAACTTCTTGTGCTGTAGGATCTGCACAGATAGCTTCTTTACTGGACAACACTGTATTTTCACTTGAATCTGACATGTCAATTCTGTATTGCACTATAATGTGATATTCAAAAGGAACAGTCTAAAGTTCTAGTGCAAGTGACTCAGCTAAACTTGAGTGTTTCAACCGTGTAAATTAAGAACTATAGAACTGTGAAGTAGCAGAAGCATGAATACAACTTTTGAAATGTGAACACTCAAAATTATAAAGCATTCAAAAAGCAGACAATTTCAGTTTCAGTCTTTCTCAATAATACATATACTGTAACACATTTGTTTGTCTCTTTTAGTCCTTATAGTGTCTTAATAAGCAGAGCAATTATTAGAAAATGTCCACCCGCCACTTACTTACATCTATTTCGCGAGAAATTGATGAATTTACGTGATGTAAATCGACTGACAGGACTCTCTGAACTGCAGCGCGAACAAACATGGCGGCGCCCATCTCACATTACAGATCATGATCAAGATCATTTAGAACTGTTTTTTAAAGGATAAAACACACTCATTTGCACATATTTGTGAATTGGAATATCAGATAGTTGATTATATGGTAAGCAAGTTTATGAATATTTTGAATAAAAAGGAAAAACTAAATAAAAGTGATCCATCTGACATACAGTGTTATTGTGGCTGCGGTGTGTCACGTGACAAGCATGACGCGTCGCCATGGAAACATTAAGGGGAAACGTTCTAAAATAACGGTCGCCTAAAAAAAACTCACTCTGGGGGGACCACTGGAATATTTTAAACTCACCACTGAAAAGATTAATATTGTTTTGAAGTCATAGCATGATATTCTTCAAGTAATTGTGCAAAAATGACACTTTATTAATCGCAACTCTGTAAATTTGTGTGAAAGTGTTCATTTATTTTGGAAACTGCAGTGATATGTACTTATTGGTACGTATTTCATGTCACGCTAAAAAGTGCACCCAGGTACGTAAATGCCATGAGACCAGGTAGCATTCAGCACAAGAATGTCTCATCAAGCAACTAAACAAATATACAATAAATCAGGCCATTCATTCAAATTGAACCAGAAAAGGCTCAAATATGTCTCTTTGTTTGACAATCCTTATTGGGCTCTGCAATGGGTTTGTGTGGAGCATGTTTAATTAAATACATTATAAACTTATATAATAATTAAATGTTTTCAGTTCAACATACAATGTTGTTACAGGGTCAATGTGTATCAACTCAACCAGGAAGTTTTAGATCTTGACCATTTTACAAGAAATATTAAATGCATGGATTAATGTACTTAATATATTTCAGCAAGCAAAACTGTACAGGTGCATCTCAATGAATTAGAATGTCGTGAAAAAGTTAATTTTTTCTTGTAAGTTATTTCAAAAAGTGAAACTTTCATATATTTTAGATTCATTGCATGTAAAGTAAAACATTTCAAAAGTTTTTTTTTTTTGTTTTAATTTTGATGATTAGAGCTTACAGCTCATGAAAATCAAAAATCAGTATCTCAAAATATTATAATATTTATATTTGAGTTTCAATTAATGACCATCCCTACAGTATAAATTCTGGGTATCTCTTGTTCTTTGAAACCACAATAATGGAGACGACTGCTGACTTGGCAATGATCCAGAAGACGAACATTGATGCCCTCCACAAAGAGGGTAAGTCACAGAAGGTCATTACTGAAAGGTGTGGCTGTTTACAGAGTGCTGTATCAAAGCATATTAAATGCAGAGTTGACTGGAAGGAAGAATTTGGGTAGGAAAAGGTGCACAATCAACAGGGATGACTGCAAGCTTGAGAACACTGTCAAGCAAAGCTGATTCAAACACTTGTGAGAGCTTCACAAGGAGAGAACTGAAGCTGGAGTCAGTGCATCAAGAGTCACCACACTCAGACGTCTTCAGGAAAAGGGCTACCAAGCCACTTCTGAACCAGAGACAACGTCAGAAGCATCTTAACTGGGCTGTGGAGAAAAAGAACTGGACTGTTGCTCAGTGGTCCAAAGTCCTCTTTTCAGATGAAAGTAAATTTTGAATTTCATTTGGAAATCAAGGTCCCAGAGTCTGGAGGAAGAGTGGAGAGGCACAGAATCCATGTTTCTTGAAGTCCAGTGTGAATTTTCCACAGTCAGTGATGATTTGGGCTGCCATGTCATCTGCTGGTGTTGGTCCACTGTGTTTTCTGAAGTCCACAGTCAACGCAGCCATCTACCAGGAAATTTTAGAGCACTTCATGATTCCTTCTGCTGACAAGCTTTATGGAGATGCTGATTTAATTTTCCAGCAGGACTTGGCACCTGCCCACACTGCCAAAAGTACCAAAAGCTGGTTCAATGACCATGGTGTTACTGTGCTTGATTGGCCAGCAAACTCGCCTGACCTGAACCCCATAGAGAATCTATGGGGTATTGTCAAGAGGAAGATGAGAGACACCAGACCCAACAATGCAGATGACCTGAAGGCCGCTATAAAAGCAACCTGGGCTTCCATACCACCTCAGAAGTGCCACAAACTGATTGCCTCCATGCCACGCCGAATTGAGGCAGTAATTAAAGGAACAGGAGCCCCTACCAAGTATTGAGTACATATACAGTAAATGAACATACTTTCCAGAAGGCCAACAATTCACTAAAAAAAATTTTTTTATTGGTCTTATAAAGTATTCGAATTTGTTGAGATTTTTGTTAAATGTGAGCCTAAATCATCACAATTAAAAGAACCAAAGACTTAAACTACTTAAGTCTGTGTGCATTAAATTTATTTAATACACGTGTTTCACAATTTGAGTTGAATTACTGATAAATAAATTAACTTTTCCACAACATTCTAATTTATTGAGATGCACCTGTATGTCAATGGTGACAGTTCCAAAATGTGAAAAAGCACTCCCCCCTCCCAAAAAAACGTTTGCATGCCTGTAACTCAAGAAGCATGAAAGATATATATATATTTAGACTGTGGTTCTTAAAAAAATCTTGTTTCCAACTATTAAAACAACTTCATGATTCATGACACCAGCTCAGCCAAGCTGGTCCACCAGCTACAACCAGCTTTGACCAGCTAATAATCAGCTTAAACCAGCTTGACCCAGCTACCATCTTCAGGTGGTATTAATATGTTTATTATAAGACAAGACATGGGTGAAAACACCCACTGAAGTCGTACTGCTTGAATAACCCTCCACAAGTCTAAAATGCCAAAGACTTATCTGAAACCAACTCTAAACCTGTTTCTAGATGACAGAGGTGCAGTTCTTTGTTTAGCGGCAAAGTCATGTAGAGCAACTGTACAGTCAGTATTTGTGTCTGACTCTGTAAATCATCTTACCATAATATCACTGCTCATGAAAACAACGGTCCTTATTGGTGTCCAATGTGTTTTTTTCGGTCGGCTTATAACTTTTTTGTAACATGTTTATATACGTTTAATGTCAAATGTAGAAATACTGGATTTAAAATGTATACCTTTCAAACTTCCACCAAGTCGTCCCATAACAACATTAAAATATCCTATGCATAGAACTTAGACTGGTAGTCTAAAATAATATGTTTATTATAATATAGACAAGACATGGGTGAAAACACCCACTGAAGTCGTATTTGTTTTGTTCATTTTTATTAATGTAGTGGGTTTGTTTTGGTTATTTATTTTGGGTAACGTCACGGAAGGATGCGGGCCACGTAACTTCCGCCCAAATGAGTTAAATGGTGTATGGTATGACACTGTGCGCTTCGCACATGGTTGTTTGGCATTGTACTGGTGTGAGCATGGAGAGCGGCTGCACACCGAGTACACGGCTTGTATCGTCCTGTGTTGCTGATAACACCTGGCAACAAACCTTGCATCGCGGTCGTTGATTTGGAGCTGTACGTCTCTTATCGTCGCTTTTTTTCCCCCCCTTTCATGTGGCTAATAATAACCGGCAAAAAACCTGGCATCGTGGTGGTTGATTTGGAGCTGTACGTCTCTTATCGTCGCTTTTTTTCCCCCCTTTCATGTGGCTAATAATAACCGGCAACAAACCTGGCATCGTGGTGGTTGATTTGGAGCCGTACGTCTCTTATCGTGGCCTTTTCCCCTTTCATGCGGCCGATAATACTCGGTAACAAATTTGGCAGCACGCTTAACGTGATACGTTGTGTTCAGTCTAATTAGGAAACATTGTGGAGACTTGGGAGCTGAACATGTATTAGACCACTGTTTTCCCAGTACTGAATGTTTATGTAATAAGTGTTTTGTTTTCTTATTTTCATTTGATTTGATTTTATGTGAACATTGTTTGCTTGTTTTGTTTTTTTGAGTGGATGTTAGTTCTCGGGTTGCATTAGAAATAGCTGAGATGGTTATTTCTAACCTAAGACTTGAGTCAATTTGATCCTCTTATTGTTGCCATTTTTGTGTTTTGTTTGTTCTTTTGGGCTTGTATTTAGTTGATGTTTCGATTTTGTTGATTGTGGTTGGGAATTTTCTTTTCTCCATTTTAATTTTTTTTTTAAAGAAATAAAGAGGCCATGTACTGCACCAGTGCTTATACATTCATTTAGGCTGCATTTACACTGCAGGTCTTGATGACCAATTCCGATTTTGTGACTCTATCCGATTTTTTTTTTTTTTGGACTACGTGCTTGCATTTCTTTTAAAAGTGACCCGTATCCGATGTGTGCCTTTTACACTGCACTTGGTGAAACAAGCCAAAAATAGCATATATGACCTCACAAATCAATTTGAGTAGTACATTGAGTTTAATTTATTGACATGGAATTCCTATAGAAACGTTTTTGATGCAATAGTTACATCTATACATCAAAATAATTATATATTTAGTTCAAATTCTTCAGGACCATGATGATCTTCAGCTTGCGAGTGGAATAATACTCAGGTGGTAGATATTGTTAAACCTGTCACATCGTCTGTTTTTTTTTTTTTTTTTTTTTTTTGTTTGTTTTTATTCTTGTTTTTTGTTTGTTTTTTAGTAAAACCAAATGCGTTCATCAGTGACTGTGTATTAAAGGCAGGGGCATGTTTCTGTGCATTTTATTTTGTGTCCCTTGGTTTCAGTGGAACGAACTGGACCGAAGCGCTCGTCCGTGCATGAGCAGTAGCCTAACTGACAACAGCAGTGTTGTCAACTTAGCAATTTTGTTGCTAAATTTAGCAACTTTTCACACTACCCTAGCAAGTTTTTCTTCCAAAAGCACCTAGTAACAAATTTAGCTATTTTTAAAATGTATTAGCCATTTTTAGCAACTTTTGATAAGTGACTCAAACGATAAAAAGGCACACAATTTCCATCTAAATTACATAAAATGAGGAAACCAAAAATGTCTAGCAGTGCACACATCATGTGAATTAAGTTAGCTGCTATTTGCAATTATTAAATTTTATAATAATAATAACTGAATAATTGTTCATTTATGATAACCTCAGCTTGTACCTGTGATTGTTGATATGTTGGTACACTGTAAGAAAAATATCTAGAAAAATGGAAAAGCTAGTAATTTTTCAGGACATTATCCATTGTAAACCAAAAACACAAAATACAATGCGTAATTTAAAATGCAGGTAAAAAAACCCCCCAAAAAAACCTTGAACAATCAATACAGAAAACTCCTTAATATTAACATTGTGCTCTATTTTTAAAGACTTTTCTTAGAGTGTAGCATACGAATTACTAATATACTGCTTAAAACTATAAATGTTCAGAATGTGTAGTTTTACTAGTTTATTAGCTAATAATAAAAAAAAAATCTAATGGTTGAAAACTGTAAGTGTTCGATAATTCAATGTTGTATTTAAAAATAGTTATTTACATTTTAATATATATAATGTATTTATATTATTTTAAAAACAAATCTAAATTAACATATAATAAAAAAAATATATTTTTTGCTGCGATTTGATGTTGTGAAATATTTGCGTCATAATTACGCAATGATGTCATCGTGCAATGACATCACAATGTCATTTAGCAACTTTTAGCAACAAATCGACCTGAAAATTAGTCGGCAACACTGGACAACAGCGGCAACGAGCACTCAGCGTGATTTCAAAAGAAACACATTTCAGCGTCAGCTCGCCTTTTATGTAACACAAACGAACGAAATTAATACTCTGTTACTCAACTAGAGATTCTTAATTTGTTACAGGTATGTCTGTACCGCGTTTTTAAAAAAACTCACTTTTCAATGACGTAGGAGTCGCATTTACAGGGGAATATCCGATCTGACCGCTTACACGGCATGCGCACATTCACGTATCCGATGCAAATCTGATTTATTTCCTCATATGAATGAGGCCTGAAACCGATCGGAGAATATCGGAATCCATGTGATTTTTTTTCCTGCTTACATGGTCGTGGGCCATATCCGATCTGTGTCACATGGGAGGAAAAAAATCGGAATTGGGTCACTTGAACCATGCAGTTGAATAGCTTGAGCGGATCTATTGCCCCTAGTCAGGGCCGGTGTCCTGACATTTTATCCTACCCGTAAGATTTTCCTACCATGGCTTACTGCGCATGCGCAAATCAATATTGCGTCTTTTTTTTTTTCTCATGCTGAACAACAATGTATCTGCATTACTGTATGGGTAGGTTTAGGGTTGGGGTAGGTGTAGACATTAATAAAACACAATAAAAAATATTTATTGTTGGTTTTCGGTAGCTGTATCCCTTCTAGCCACAACCGCCAATATAACACATCATTACTGTATTTGCATTACTGTAAGGGTAGGTTTAGGGTTGTGGTAGGTGTAGACACTAATAAATCATAATTTGACATGTATAATTTTTCGTTGTCAAATTGTACTACCTACTGTTTTAATGGGAGGTAGCAAAATCTGACAGGGTAGCACAAATCGACAGAACACCGGATTATCCATAGACGGGATTGGGCGAGTGCCCTGGGGCACCAGCCAATAGGGGAGCACCAAGTGATTAAGATAATGAGTAGACCTTTAAAATATTTTTCATGTTTTGTAAATATATTATTTTGCTGGAAGAGATGCAGATACATACAAAATGAACAGTTAATGATACGATATGTACCTAAAGAATTGCGATTGGGTCAGGTCGCAGTTTTGCCCCCTCCCCCCTGTCAGAGTAGATATGCAGCATCGCGGTTGTGTGAAACGTAAATTAAAACAAGAGAAAATATCATGACACATAGCCAGGGCTCTACAATAAGACCATTTTAATCACATTTGCGACTGAAAAGTACTGCGTGCAACTATCAAAAAATATTTAGGAGCAGCTGTGCGACTAATCCGATCAGCATATTTGAGCTCAGGGGAGCTTGAGATGTCTACTTACGTCTTTTTGCAGCGTTGAGTAATGTATCGCAGACATGTTGATTCCTTGAATGTAATGCTATTCAGAATCCACTCACTGCTCAAAATACTGGAGTTTTTTTCATTGCTGAGTTATGCAAGCTCACAAATCCTCTTGTTTTAACAAACAAAGTGTAGACAGGGTGTAAATAAGAGATTCGTTGTGCAGTGTAGAGAGCTTCATTGATTATAATGGAGCTTTGTGAGATCGCAAGTGAGTGACAGCTTTTAAAGGTTATTAAGGGAGTTTGCAAATGTGATATTAAATGAATACAACAGTTCAATAAACAATAAGTTAAGTAACATAAATTGTATGACTTTAACAATATTGCCCTATTCTGCTCTATTTCTTCAACGAAAATAGTTTCAAACAGTCACAGCTGAGCCACTGCGCATCTCCAAGCGGTGTTTCATTTATGAATGAACCTGCGTTTTTAAATGAATCTAGTGAGTCAGTGATTCAATTACCCATTCATAAAGAGGTAACACTTTAGAATACTGTTCCGTCGTTAATGAATAACTACACAGGAACAAATGACCAATGCGCTATTAACATTTCTTAACAAGAAACTCAGATTAACGATTTATTAAGTAATAGCACTCAGTTGAAACTGGTAGTTCACCGTTAGCTAACCAATAACTACAATTTTTTTTTCATATATCCTGAGAACTCCTAAGAACTACTTTATACAGGTTCATAATTAATGTGAATTATGCATAATGAATAATTAATTCTAAAATGAAGATCATGGTAGCCCACTAGTAATGACTCAAGTATTACCAAATCCTTCTAAATTAACTACTAATTACTTGGATCAGTATTCTAAAGTGAAAATCATCATAACTTCCTAATATTGACTGATGTCTGTCACGGGTTGGGAGGAACGAAGACTCAAGTGCTGGCAAAAGGAATCTTCTTTATTAACAAATTATAAAATAAACAAAAACACAACTGAAACCACCCCGAAGGGGAAAAAGCCAGAGCAAACACAAGTACTGAAACAAGACATACACGAGGCACAGGGCAGACGTAAATAACAGGCATACCTGGCACAAAAGTGAGACGAACGAGAGCAGAACAGAAAACACAGGGAGCTTAAGAAGGGACAGCAATCAGGAACACAGCTGGGGCAAATTAAACAATAATGAGGTGAGTGGAGTTTGGGGAATTGAATCCGGGAGACAGTGACCTCTGGTGGTGAGAGGGAGCGTCGTGGACCCGGATTCATGACAATGTCATTGTGAGCTTTTGAGATTTATGTAAGGGTTTGGATAGTAATGACTCAAGTGTTACTATATCCTTCTGAAGAAACTACTAATTATTTGGATCAGTATTCTAAAGTGAAGATCATGGCAACCCACTAGCAATGATTTAAGTATTACCAAATCTATCTAAATGAATTACTAACCAGGACCTTACAAAAACCTCAAAAGTTTACAATGACTTAAGTAATTACTAGGTCACTGTGTTTAGCGATAAAGACACTTTCACAGCTGAACTCAACAGAGCCACCAATCAGACCAAATTATATGAAGGTCCTGATGGGAGATTTGACTCCAAATCACCAGCGGCAAAAAGAGCACATGCAAGAGATTCATGGTTATTGCCCATGGTGAGTAACTCAATCATATCTATGACTGCTTTAATGACTTTAGTGCTATTATTAATAGATAAAGATGCAAACAACTTGAGAAGTCTGAAAAAAAAAAATTATGTTAGCAAATTTTCATTGCTGCATCAGAAATTAGGGGCATTTTACAGTGAAGTGCAATTTTTCAAAATGAAATAAAGTGAAAAACATGTTTCATACGAATACTTTTGGGCTATTAATTTAGCATTAAACAAGACATTAAAAAAAATTACTACAATATGACTTTGCATTGCAAATTTCTACCATAAAAGTGGATTTACGTAGTTGTTAAAAATGATAATGCAGCAAAGAGGTGATATAAATGTACACAGGAATCTTTTGAACAGAAAAAGACGCAAGCCAGGTTTTGCTTAAAATGTTGCACCAAACGTGTACAGTTCCCTTTCGAGGGAACTTCGAACTGCGTCCTCTAGGGGTCGCTATGGGGAACGCTGTCAGCGTGACCCGTGTCTGAAGCATATATACAAAAACACCACATGTTGGCCGGCGACAGCCTATGACGTCACTACCGGCACGACCACAGTATAAAGGGGCGCCGGGAAAATACGTCATTCTCTTCTTCGTCTTCAGTGACTGTTTTGTTTGAAGCGTGTATTCTACAGGTAAGAAACGATTTTCTACTATGGCGAGCACTAGCAAGGCGTTTAAGAGATGTGTGCATCCGTGTCCTCGTTATTTGACACCTGATGACACACACGATCTTTGCGTCTTTGTTTGGGCGAGGAGCACGCCGATGTTCTCGAGGGGCAATCTGCGTGCACTGTGAGCTTTTTTCTATGAGAAAGCTCCGCTCTCGTCTGTCTCTCTTTTCGAGGAAGGAGGGACAGCCGTCTGCTTCCCGCGGCTCAAGACCCACTGCTGCTGAGGCACGGAGGAGGATGGGCTCGTGGGGCTCGCAGGCGGAGCTGGCTCATGAGTTAGAGAGGGGGCTTTCCTTCTCGCGCTCGTCGGCCGCGAACGAGAGTGAGTCTCTCTGACATCATCTGATCCAGCTGCTAGTGCTTTGCTGGGTTATGCCCAGGAAGAGCAGGAGATGTCTGAGGGCGAAGAAGTTGAGACTGAGCCCTCTCAATCCTCCTGCCCTGCGTATGACGAACTGTTGGAGGTTGCCGTGGAAGCGGGCCAAGATGGTGGCGCCGCGGGGTCGTCTCGATGAGCGTTATCTTTCTGGCCATAGCCCCCCAGCTCGAGTGAGCCTTTCATTTCTTCCTGATCTCCATGCAGAGGTTGAGAGGGAATGGAAAAAGCCGTTTTCCTCTCGCATTCATAGGTTTCAGCATACCAGTTATGCTAACATTGAGAGGATGCGTGAAAACGGCTATGAGGGGATGCCCCCTGTGGAAGAAACGCTGGCCAGCTATCTCTCTGTGGGCGAGACATCCTCTCTCAAGACTCCCTCCTTGCCATCTAAGCCCCTTCAGGAAACATCTCGCTTAAATGGCAGGGCATATGCAGCAGCAGGTCAGGCTGTCGCTTCGTTGCACACGATGGCGGTGCTTCAGGCTTACCAGGCTGATCTGCTGAAGGACCTGGATAAGGGTCAGGGCTTGTCACCTGATGAAGTAGCTGAGCTGCGCCGCACCACGGATTTGGCTCTCCATGCCACTAAGCAGGCCGCCACTGCTATGGGCAGGTCTATGGCAGCCATGGTGGTAACGGAGAGACATCTGTGGGTGAATCTGGCAGATGTTGGGAAGAAAGAGAAGGGCTTTCTTCTCGATGCTCCAGTCTCGCCTTCTGAGCTTTTCGGTACCTCCGTTCGAGACGGTGGTCGAGAAGTTTAGGGAGGCGAAGGCGCGCTCAGCGGCCTTCAAAACCTTCATTCCAAGAAGGCCCAGGTCTGAGCCCGAACAACGCAGGGGTCCTGGCCCATCTCCATCTGGGGATCAGAGATGGGCACAGAAGGCTAGTGTCGCGACTCGTGCCCCTCCCCCGCCTGCAGGTAGGGCTAGAGGGAGGCGCGGGTCAAAGAGAGGTAGGCAAGATCTGAGGGAGGTGATCCAGACAAAGCGTTCTCAACGCTCTCGTCTGGACCAGAGTAAGAATTGAAACATCTACTCCCTTTCCTCGGGGGGCCTGTCATCTGCCCTTATCTTCCCCTCTCTAATTCCCCTGCAACCACCGTTTTTTTTCCACCTGACCAAGGTTGGGTGGGGGCCAAGATAGAAACCTGCGCTTTAAAATCATTGCAGTCTCTATGCTGGACTTATGATGTTTTGGTGAAGTTCTATGTTTCATAGAAACTACCTTACTGATGGTCCGGACCCGACTCTTCGGATTTCGCCTCCGGGACTGATCCTCATGCGCAGGAACCATGGATGGGTGAGTACGATCCAGTTCTACTGTTTACTGGTATTTATGTGTTCCACACTGGCAACACTGCAGTTCCAGGACCTGCGGGTCTTTTTACTTCAGTTTCTTTGGTTTGAGAAGGTGCATGGCTATCTGAGGATATCTATGTACTAGCTTAGGGACTGCTCCCCTTCCGAGGGTTTTTAAGTAGCAATCTCCCTGAGCCCTTGCCTAGTGTGCGTCTCCCCTGCTAGGGTTTAAGTACGAGCTGGCATTGCTCCCCTTACTATTGAGGGTCACCTATGAGCATGCCGCTCCCATCTGAGCGTCTGAGATTCCTCTCATGCTGAGAGTTGGGTTCTCCGCTCTCCAGAGCTATGTTGTTGGTCGAGCTAGCATCGCTCCCCTCACCATTGAGGGTCACCTATGAGCATGCCGCTCCCATCTGAGCGTCTGAGATTCCTCTCATGCTGAGAGTTGGGTTCTCCGCTCTCCAGAGCTATGTTGTTGGTCGAGCTAGCATTGCTCCCCTCACCTTAGAGGGTCACCTATGAGCATGCTGCTCCCATCTGAGTGTCTGAGTTCCCTCTCATGCTGAGAGTTGGGTTCTCCGCTCTCCAGAGCTATGTTGTTGGTCGAGCTAGCATTGCTCCCCTTACCATAAGGGTCACCTACGAGCATGCCGCTCCCTTCTGAGCGTCTGAGTTCCCTCTCATGCTGAGAGTTGGGTTCTCCGCTCTCCAGAGCTATGTTGTTGGTCGAGCTAGCATTGCTCCCCTCACCTTAGAGGGTCACCTATGAGCATGCTGCTCCCTTCTGAGCGTCTGAGTTCCCTCTCCAGAACGGTGTTTCAAATCCATGTTATGGTAAGTGCACACGCTAGTCTCTGTGCACTTTCTGAAAGCCACGTTGTGGTAAGATCGCACACCAAGTGTTTTGCGATCTTTCTAAAATCCTGTATGGTATGGGTTACGCGCTGCGGCTTCGTGCCCTTTCTTTGAGTCGGTCAGGTCCCGGTTTTCACCTTGGGCCCCATTCTACCTATGTATCCCCAGTGATACTGACTTGAACAGGGTGTTGCTACCAAGGATCTGTTGAGACAATTCCTTCAGCGAGCTCATGCAGAGCAAGCAGTAGCCCCTGGGTGACAGGCCAAGGCCTAGTTACTATCCTAGGCGCTTGGTCGTATCCCCTTAAAGGAATCTCTATTATATCTGATTCCAAGCCTTTGAGCTCTACCCTGGGTCCAGGAGGCCCGGCTCCTAACAGGTAAGTTCTGGGGTATGCAGCTCAGGTTTTTGGCCGAAGGGGATAATGTCACTGACAGCCGTCAAACCGTCCCAGGGGCAACTCCCTTAGCCGGGTAGAGTTGATACTTAGTGCTCGCCTTTTTGTGCTGGCTTGCACTCCCCTCAGCATGGTGGTGTGGGTATTCCGTTCCCCATAGCGACCCCTAGAGGACGCAGTTCGAAGTTCCCTACTCAGGGAACCATGGTTACATATGTAACCTGAGACGTTCTTTCTTATGTGCAAAACAGAAAGTCCATCATAACATTGAACAGAATTATCACTCTTGCTCTCTAATTATTCAGATGGGAGTTAATTTTGTTATGACATTTGTGTTTTTCCTCTTCTGTGTGGTGCTGGCATAAAATTAAAGAGAAGACTGACGCCCGTTTCACACCGCAAGCGTGAGCTGCAGCTGCAGACTCGTATTCACACTGGAAGTGTTTGTTCAGCGTCACAGCAGCGGCTCCAAAGCGACATTTCTTTACAAAGACAACTATAAATTTGTTTTTAGAAGTTGGTCAGTTATAAACTTGAAAGTTTTTAAGTCTTGGGGATTAGCGTGTAACAACAAAAACAGCTCCTATCATGTTGTTTCAGTCATACTCAAATATAGAAAGTGCTGTTTTTTAAATTATTATTATTTATTTTTTTTAATAATATATACTTTTACCCATAATCTCCATTTCTTATAGAAGCTGTCAATAATGAATGAATAATTAATTTATTATGTAGGCCATTCTCCATTGTAACTTAAGATCCTGAGCAAGATGAATTGTTCGTTGTGAGTTTGATAAAATGCTTTGTTATAATTTCCTTATGGCGATTAAAAATGAAAAACAAGTTAAAATGGGTAAATCTTCTATACATATTTTTGATTGATCATTTTCTTTCCTGACATACCTACACTTGACATGCTTATTCTGTGCATTTTTAGCACGTTTTGTGTAAAATCATATTTATTTCGTTCATCAAAAGTGTGCTGTCACTTTAATCGCCGAAACCATCGCTGCAGCGCTGCTCACGCGACGCTCCTGCTTGACGCTCACGCGCTGCTCCTGCTCCCGGTGTGAATACACTCATTTGTTAACATGGGCGCCGAAAAAAATACGCGTTGCTCACGCTTGCGGTGTTGAAACGGGCGTGAAACGGGCGTCAAACGGGCGTGAGTCTGGAATAGAGGGAGGTTTGGTCACGCTACACAATGATAATGAAATGCAAAAAGATGATCTGGTGATATGGACATTTGGACATGAAGACAGTCTCATCGCTAGATGTGAAATAAATAAAGCAAGTTTCTGTACATATGATGGCGCTGAAGGGAAATTCAGAAACAAATTGAACCTGGATCATCAAACTGGATCTCTGACCATCACAAACAGCACAACTGAACACACTGGAGTTTATAAACTTCTGATCATCAGCAGCCGAGAGACCAAATACAAGAGATTCAAAGTTACAATCCATGGTGTGTAACATGGTGATCATATTTATTTGGAAATCACGCACTTCTGCTTTATTTAAAATAATTACATTTCAAAATATTCAATTCTGATTTAATTTCCATTTCCAGAATACTTTTTATTTTTATTTTTATGTGATTGTCTTTGCACATGAATATCAACTTTTTAATCTTTTGTGTTTTCTTCTTTTCTTTCAGGGAGTGAAAGAAGTCCAGATGGCGGGCCTGAGCAGGAGAGGACCCCCTCAATGCAAATCTCAAAAACATAACAGTAATATTAACTGTGAATTCCGACAGTATTGCACATTTTTATATGACATTACATACCCAATGAGAGTGATTTTTTTTTATTAACTATTTAACTTTAGTGCCTGTGGGAAAAAGAAAATAAAAATAAAGTGACAGTACTTGGTTCAACTTGTATATATTTTGTTATGCATGAATTTACTTTACTATCAATTTGTTAGTGAATTAACTTTATACCGTTGTATATGGAAGTACTGTTGTTATTTGTCACTATGTCCTTTATAAGAGAACACTATATTTAGTATTGGCTGAATGAGCTTGCTTGAGATTTTTTTCCTGACTGTTCTCTTTAAATCATCTTGCTTTTTGTATTCCACTACTTTTATTGTATTGTGCCTTGGAATAATTGCTTTTGATTGTTGTATTCTCATCTGTAAGTTATTTGGATAAAATGATCTGCTCAATGAATAAATGGTCATAAACAGATATACTGCTGCTGGTATTAGTATCTGATCATGTGTGTCCTCTAGTGGACAAACACTGATTTAGCTTAAAAGTTGTTCGCAAGTCATGCATAACAAATTTTAATGTACTGTCATGATCACCACTGCACTATATTTCCCACAATCCCTGCTGACTCTTATCTGCATGCACTTGTAAGGATGAAAGAACCTGAGATACTTTGATCTCCTGAGAAACAGACAATACAAACATGCATGGGCATCTTCGAGACACCCCACAGAGTGGAGGTGCAGGAAACTTCCTTCCCTTCTGTCCATTTGTTTCTTCTTAAATCCCTTCACCCATCCTTCCTTCTACTCAGTCTGCTCAAAATGGTCAATAGTAGATTGTAATGTTCTACATGAATGCAAGTGATAGTTACAGTCATGTTTGGTATCATTTGAATGGTATCAAGGCGACTGGTACAATGGTCTCATTCTTATAAGAAGTAAGCTAAAAGGTAATACAGATCCTAAGAGTTTAGAGATATTTTGCACACTGTAGAGGTGTAGTCAGTTACCAGTGTCTTTCATGAAAATTACCTTCTGTCCCAAAAGGTGTTAATTCGGTCAATGCAAATTCCAATTGTTAACCCCTGTCTCCATCTCGGGGGATGTTGGTCTTGGTCTGAGGTACTTAAGGAAATGTTGCAAAAGGACCAGGGCCTTCTGTAGCTGGAATGAGCCCATAGGATAAAATGTTCCCACACTTCATACAATGCATTTTTCTCAAGTCAGGTATGCTTACTCTTAGACTCATCTTTGAGATTTTGATGTTTTGTATTGATTTGATATCTTTGAATTGGCTGTATAATTAGCATAATACATATTTACCTGACTGATAATAAATTGTTACATTTGAATTTATTCTGACTTACTCTGAAATTATTTTCTCAAGTAGATTAAGTGAAGGTATATGTCTCTGCAAATCTCCGTCCAGGGTTATTAATTGCTTGACTTTAGTTAAGTTGTACTCAGTTGCATTAACTATGGGGGGCTAGTTATAGTACTGGTCATAACCGCTGGTTACTGTCTCAGCTTTAATTAAGTTGTACGTAGTTTGCTAACTATTGGGGGCTAGATATAGGATACTAGCATAACCTCTGATTATTGTTTGAGCTTCATTCAAGTTGTACGTAGTTATTTTAACTATCTAGGTGAAAATACCAATGAGATATTAACATATTTCATAGTAGGCTACTAGCATAACCGCTGATTATTGTCTCAAATATAGTTAAGTTGTACGTGGTTATATATCGGGGGTTAGACAAACGGTACTAGCATAACCGCTGATTATTGTCTGAGCTTTAACTAAGTTGTACATAGGTAACTGTAGGTGCTAAACTGAACTACTATTTAAAGAATGGTGAGTATGAGCAACCTATTAAATAGTATTAGCCATAACCGCTGACTAATGATTAGACTGGCGAGTTTGTGATTATGGGGTATAAGTACGTCGGCCGGCATGATATACCCTGGGTGATATTGATTCCTAATGAATGAGTAAATATAAAGTAAAGAATTAACTAGAATAATCAAATGTCAGAAGAATAATAGGAATAATTAGGGACAGACAAACGACCAATTTGCCTTTCAACCTAAATTCGAGGTCATAATAAAATGGAGTCAGATTAGATACTAAAATGGAGTCAGATTTGAAGTTAACCTAAATTTAATAACTTTGCGCACTGAAAAGACCGAACACGCAGGAAACCTTCATCCACGATTGGATACAGTTTTTTTTTCTCTCCCACTCAAGTGGTCAGTTTCTTTCTAGAACTGATTACCAGTGTGTTTTCGAGCAGAAACACCCGCAACCATGATGAGATTAATGTTTCTAACATTGTAAAATGTTATAATGTACTTTCTCTGAACATTTCATTTACTAATAAAATTCTGAATTTATAAATATATTACAAAAGAGTCTGCTAAATAAATTAATTAAATTATTTAAATCTCAACGCTGGTTCTAGATTATTTTACTCTAGAGATGCTGATGCTTTGCAATAGTTTGTCTCTTAATGCCAAGCATCATCTGTTTTTAGAATCATACATTAACACAAACAAAATGTACTTTTATACTGCAAACTAACAACACATGATATTCGCATTGACATTTATGACTTATATGATTTTGACACTTCATTTATGCATTTTGGATGGTTCATTTAAGGTTCTTTACATAGCTCATGTTAGAGTTCCTTATTCTCATATTTAGATTTTCTGTAGCTCAACCATCCAACTACACTCTTAATAGGCAAATGATTTCATTCTTAAAATGTCTATACATTTTAACTTTCGAAGTGTAACTGGTTTCCTACCAGTCATGTATTTTTCTCTCTTTTTAAAAGTTATTTATTTATTATTATTTTACAGATGAAGATAATTATTTGCTCTTCTCCAATAAATAAAAGGTATATTGAGCTTATATTACACATATAAAGGTTTTAAATGGCTTTATGCATAAACATGCCAAGTACCAAATAAATAATAAAAAATAAGAAGAATAAGAAGAAAAACATTAAAATCATCAAATGACTTGTTTTTATTTATTTTGTCACTTCTTTTAACATTTTGGAGGGCTTTGGCCTTCCTAAACACAACTGGAACAAATTGAACAATCATTGTTAAACAAAAGAAAGAAAAACACTGTAACTTTAATTTCAGTTGTGTATTTCCAGATAGATGCTATCACACCTCACAACTCTTGATCATCTGCAGAGAGAAATTACAACTCAAAATACACACATAATGATGGACATAAAGGCATCATAGAGGATTATGAACATATTTCACTGAAACTTGATTACATCATCTTAGTTTTGTGTTTCTATTTTGTGTGTTTATTCTCCTTCAGTGTCAGTTTTCATGTTTTACTGTATTGAGTTGTTAGAGCACTGTCATTTTTGCTACAGCTTCCCATGTCAATAAAAATAAAACATGTTTTGCCATTTTTAATAATAGAAGCTACAAATTAGCCTATTATAAAACCATGCAGTGAGAGCAGTAAAACAATAATAAATAATATTAAGAAAGCAATATTAATAAAACGATTTAAGGTTATACATAACACCAAAACGGTACTACAGCACTTTCAAAGCATCGTTTTTACTGAACCTTCTAAAAAGGGTTGTGCTGTTACCAGAATCCTAATATGGTATTGTTAACAGCCATTTTCCTGTTTATTACTCCTTGCTTCTTCAGAGAAACTCCTTTCGCATGATTACAACTCCGCCCCATGATTCAATGACAAAGACTGCAAACAAAAGTGTGCTTAATTGCTAGTTTAAACTGTTGAAATTATATTGAAGCCAGATTTGCATAATCTAGCAAACTTTTATATTAGGATGGCAGGACAACGACCCCTTGCTGTGTAGGCTATTTTCGAAGGATTCTTTCTGCAGTGCTTACAGTGGGTGGCAGTGATAATGCAGTTTTGCTAACAGACGTTTCAAAAGTGAAAGTTTTCTGTCAGACTCGCACTGTTTGGGTGTGCTGGTAAGAAAAGACAGACTGACAGGACGGGAACTCAGAATCATTATCTTGAATTCTACAGCAATATGAAGAACGTGTTTTTACTTTTTTCTTCCGTACTTTTGGACGGTAAGTTGATTTCGGTTTATTTCTTCAGTGCTTTCTGTTTCATGTTGTTGTGCATTAATGGAAGCAGCAGAAGGTAAATACAATGAGTCTCGATCATTAGTAGTATTTATAACCACAGAAAAAAAGTTCTTGCAAGCGAAAATCTGTGATTCAAAACAGATGCGTGACCGCAAAGGAATTTGCGCTCCCCTCTTTGTAATAGGCCTATTGATGAATCCGAAATATTCAAATAAGGAAGCTTAGAAAACAACTTACTAAGACAAAGAAAATTAAAATCATAACTGCGAAAATTAACTTTAAAATAACTTTTTCCTGTATTACATCCGGGGACAGAAGTTCCGCGTCACAATTTGGTAAAAGTGAACAAGGTCAGACATCATTGATACCTTTTCTTCATAGTCTACTCGTCTTGAAAACGTCAATTAAACATTTATATCCATTTCATTTATTATCTGCTAGTTGTTAAAAATCTATTCCGTGAGCACATCACAATTTGTGACATGAAACTGTCTCTAGTTTGCGAGTTTGACATTATGTGATGGAATAATTATGTCAAATTTTATTTTGTTCTGTATTATTTTGTGGACTGTATTAACATCAGCTAGCATCATCCTAAATGATCGATTTCAGTAACAATATGTTTACGTAGTTTACTGATATTAAAAATGTTTGTTTTGCAGGTGTGTTTGGCAAGACGAAAAAGGTGTCAGTGAAGGAGGGAGATTGTCTCACTCTACACACCGATGTCACTGAAATACAGAGAATATTTTTGTTAATGTGGATGTATGGATCTCAAAACACTATTATCGCCAAAATTGATGGGAAAACTCAGGCAGTCTCGTTATACGATGTTGATGATGGGAGGTTTGAAGACAGACTGCAGTTGGACAATAAGACTGGATCTCTGAACATCAGGGACATCAGAACCAAACACTCTGGAGATTATCATCTGAAGATCATCAGCAACGCGACCTTCCTCCAGACATTCAGTGTTACTGTCCATGGTGAGAAGCTCAGATATTTTTACACTACCGTATTGACCCGAATATAAGACGATGTTTTTTTATTTTTTATTTTATTTTTTTTCTTCTTGGAAATGCATCTGAAAAAATGCGGTCGTCTTATATTCAGGGTCTAGACTTTGACATGTCAATAATAGACCCACAACAATAGGTGGCGCCAAAAAAACCGCATAAAACGAGTATGCCATGAAATAATGTAATGTGTGTTGTAAAGATCGTGAGTGAAAACAAAAGAAAAAGAAAAGCTTACAGCGGCACGAGACGTGACTGTCATGTTAGCCTGATGTGATGGGACCAAACTTCCTCTGTAAGTGATTTTAAAACATAAGACAGTACCCAGATTTGAAGACTACAATAAGATTTCACTTATACTGTTAATCAAATTTTGGTAGGCTACTATGAGATGGATAGCCTAAATGTTATATAATTCAGATGGGCTACCTGTTATTTTTATGGTATATCAAATATTTTTCAATGTAATTGTTGGTACATTTTACCAGTATTTACCATACTTTCAAAACAAAAATTAAAATAGGAAAAATAATTTAATTTAATTTTAAATGTGTTGTACAGAGAGAGAGAGAGAGAGAGAGAGAGAGAGAGAAAAAAAAGATTTGGTTTTCAAAAAGCCTTTTTCCAAAAAGTACATCTGGAAAATGGGGGGTCATCTTATATTCGGGTCAATACGGTATTTGCATACTGTTTCGTGGGGAAACTGTTAATTACCGTGTTATGAAATGTGCTTTTAATATCTAAACATGTATGTATATATTTGCTCTTTCTATAGGTTTTTCCCTTTCTATAAATCACATAAATGTTCCTGTTTTTTTTCCAGATGTGATTTTTGCAGGGTTAGAAAACAAGAAAGAAGGAGATTCTGTTACTCTGCACACTGGTGTTACTGATTCACAGAAACATGATCTAATACGGTGGACATTTGGACCTACGAATCCAGACAGCCTTATAGCTGAAATGAACATTAAGATTGATGAGATCACATTCGGTCCAGATGATATATACAGAGAAAGACTCCAGCTGGATCATCAGACAGGATCTCTCACCATCAGAGATGTCAGAACAACAGACACTGGAGTTTATCAGCTACAGATCTCCAACAGTAAAGAAACACTATACAAGAGATTCAACGTTTTTGTCAGTACGTACTTCACATTAAAAGAGTGATTTCTTCATACTAGAATCCCGCATGTGATTTACTCACACTAATGTCCATCTCTCTTCAGCCATTCCAGAACCAGGTCTGTCCACAGGATATATTGTGCTGATTTGTGCCCTGCTGTTTGCGGTTGTATCTTCGGGTGTGATTTACTATATGCTCAGATACTATAAACAGAAAGGTAAGTGTTGTCAATAGATAGCAAAAGTGATAAAAGTTTTAGGGTCATATTATTTACTAAACAGGGCAAATTAGCTTGAGAGCACAGTTCCATAAAAGCACTGATGGGAGTGGAAAGTTCTGCGGTTGATCTACGGACAATGCACATATTATTAAAGAACACAGATGCAGCAGCTCATTTCCATATTGACCAACGCAATCTACCTAGTGCAGTGCAAATGTGGCAAACAATATGTTCGGATAACATCTTCCACTGGTATTCCAAATGAATGAACATGACTGCCGTTTATCCTCATAGAGCAACTATTGCAGCCAAGTGCAAATGGGTTATAAATGAACCCTTTAATCTATGGTCATTCATATGACTGCTGTTATAATCCTTTTAGGAAACATAGCTGAAAAATCTTCAAAGACAATTTTTATGTTCTTCTATGTTAAAACATTTTACGTCTTTTTTTACGGAGAAGGCGATTAGTCACCAGAAGAGACAGACGGCAGTGCGTAAGTGTTTTAATGCTCATTCTTAGCTCTGTTGTTTAAATTAATTCCTTGTTGCTAGGAAAGAATAGTTTGTTTCCTACCTATTTCTATTCTGCTTTTTCGTTGTGGTTTATATTTTTGATTGCACTTATTGATCATTATAATAACTGCCCTTTAGCTTAAACTCCTTTCCTGCACTTAAGTGCGAAGTGTTAGTTTCGATTTGAGCCATTGCCCTGCGATTGGCTGGTGGTTGTGCTAATTAAAAGCGACCACAGCTTTTTTTCACTCTAGACTGTGTATTTGTTTGAGGTGTGTGCGCTGACGCGGAAGCGTCTGCGGAAGCGTTCAGCCGTCGTGTTCAGCCTCCTCGTGTGAAGACCGAGGAGTGTAAAGACCTGCGACTTTTTCCTGTGCGACTTGAACCGAGCAACGACACCGAGCTACACACTTAAGTATCTTTTTCCTTCTACCTCTATCATGTGTCTCCAAAACATTCCGGTTCTCTCTCAGCCACTCTCTAACATCACTCGCAGACGGCAACGTAATACTGCTAACCTCGCCCTATCTCTACATCTTCCACTACACCTCTGGCTTTCTCTGTGGGTCTCTGGAATTGTCAGTCAGCCGTCAACAAAGCTGACTTCATTTCTGCCTTTTCTTTAAAATCCACTCTCAGCATCTTGGGCTTGACTGAGACCTGGATTCGTCCAGAAGACTCAGCAACCCCAGCTGCTCTCTACTAATTTCTCTTTCTCTCATACTTGGCGTCAAGTTGGTCGGGGTGGGGTACTGGCCTGCTCGTTTCACACAATTGGAAATACTCAACCCACTCTACCCTTTGCAATTACAACTCATTTGAATGTCATGCCATTACTGTATCAGCTCCGATAAAACTCCAGATTGTGGTAATCTACCGTCCCCCTGGACAAATTCTAGCCACCTTCCTAGAGGAGCTGGACGGGTTGTTGTCCTCTTTGTGGAGGATGGCATTCCACTCTTAGTCTTTGGTGATTTCAACATTCACCTAGACAAGCCTTATGCTACAGACTTCCACTCGCTACTAGCTTCATTTGATCTCAATCGCCTTACCACTACTAGCACGCACAAATCAGGCAACCAACTTGATTTAATTTACACACGCAATTGTACTGCAGATAACATTCTGGTACAACCGCTACATATTTCGGACCATTTCTTCATTACATTTACATTACATTTTCCTACCCGTGTGCCACCAACCCCCCTACCGGTTACTTTTAGACGAAACCTGCGCTCCCTTTCTCCTTCCCATCTTTCCTCTGTAGTATCCTCCTCTCTTCCCTCACCTACCCATTTCTCATCTCTGGATGTAAACGCAGCTACTGAAACTTTATGCTCTACCTTAACTTCTTGTCTAGACGACATTTGTCCTCTCTCCTCTAGGTCAGCACGGACTGCCCCTTCTAACCCCTGGTTATCTGATGTTCTTCGTGAACATCGGACTAAACTCAGAGCGGCAGAGAGAAAATGGCACAAATCAAACAACCCGTCGGACCTGAGTAGGTATCAGTCTCTGCTCTCATCTTTCTCTGCTGATGTCCACACTGCCAAATCCTCACATTTCCACAACAAGATCAACAGCGCTCCAGACATGCGTAATCTCTTCAGAACATTTAATTCTCTCCTCTGTCCCCTCCACCACCTCCCACCACTTCTATTACAGCTGATGACTTTGCTACTTTTTACAGACAAAACTAGATCGATCAGTAATCAGTTCTCATCTCCACGCACACAGGACCCCCAACCAACCACTTCCACTGCTAAACCTCCCATTTTCTCCTTCTGTCCCCTGACGGAGGCTGAAGTATCAAACTTCTCCTCTCCAACCATCCTACAACATGTCCTCTTGACCCAATCCCTCGCACCTTCTGCAAGCAATCTCTCCCACGCTCTTACCGACACTCACACACATCATCAACACATCCCTCCTCACAGGCATCTTCCCCACTGCGTTCAAGCAGGCTCGGGTAACCCACTGCTCAAAAACCTACATTAAACACTTCTCTTATAGAAAACTATAGACCTGTCTCTCTCCTTCCATTCATAGCGAAAACACTTGAACGTGTTGTCTTCAACCAGGTCTCATTGTTTCTTTCACAGAACAACAAACTGGACGCTAAACAGTCAGGTTTCAGGAGTGGCCATTCAACTGAGACTGCGCTTCTCTCGGTCACTGAAGCCCTGCGAATTGCAAAAGCCCATTCCAAATCATCAGTCCTCATTCTGCTGGATCTATCTGCCGCGTTTGACACTGTAAATCATCAGATACTCCTCTCCACTCTCTCATCACTGGGCATCGCTGGAATTCCACTTCGCTGGTTTGAATCCTATCTCACTGGTAGGTCTTTCAGGGTGGCCTGGGGAGGGGAGGTATCCAAAGCACATACACTGGTCACTGGGGTTCCTCAGGGATCGGTTCTTGGACCTCTCCTCTTCTCCACATACACTACATCACTGGGTCCCATCATACAGGCACATGGATTCTCCTACCACTGCTATGCTGATGACACACAGCTCTATCTCTTTTCAACCAGATGATCCAACGGTAGCTGCAAGGATCTCAGGTTGCCTGTCAGACATCTCGGCATGGATGAAAGAACATCACCTCCAGCTCAACCTGGCAAAGACTGAGCTTCTTGTCTTTCCTGCCGCTCCAACTCTACAGCATGACATCACGATCCAGTTAGGTTCATCAACAATTACCCCATCAACTTCGGTCAGAAATCTTGGTGTAATCTTTGATGACCAGCTGACCTTCAAAGACCACATTGCAAAGACTGCTCGATCTTGCAGGTTTGCACTACACAACATCAGAAAGATCAGGCCCTTTCTGACAGAGCATGCTGCACAACTTCTTGTCCAGGCCCTTGTCATTTCTAGGCTGGACTACTGCAATGCTCTTCTGGCTGGACTTCCATCAAACACAGTCAAACCTCTACAAATGATTCAGAATGCGGCACGACTGGTCTTCAAGGAACCCAAAAGAGCCCATGTTACACCTCTCTTTATCTCATTGCATTGGCTACCAATCGCAGCTCGCATCAAGTTCAAGACACTGATGCTTGCTCATAGAACAACCACAGGCTCAGCACCCGCCTACATGCACTCACTATTAAGAATCTACATCCCCTCCAGAAATCTGAGATCTGCTAGTGAGCGACGCCTCGTGGTACCATCACAAAGAGGCTCAAAATCACTCTCCAGAACATTCTCGTTCACCATTCCTGGCTGGTGGAATGATCTTCCCACCCATATTCGGAGTACTGGATCCCTGTCAATCTTCAAGCAACAGCTGAAAACTCATCTCTTTCGACACTACTTGACTTCAACCTACACATAAAAAAAAAAAAAAAAAAAAAAATCTTTCTCCTTACTTATTCCTTCCCTTGCTAGCTTGTACTTATTTAAACAATGCCTGAGACTTGGTGTTACAAGCACTTCCTTTGTCGAATTGCCTCTTCAAGATGAATCGCTTCATGTGTTCCCCAAATTGTAAGTCGCTTTGGATAAAAGCGTCTGCAAAATGACTAAATGTAAATGTAAATGTAAATGTCTTCTCCATTCACTTGATGTTGAGACAGAAAAGAAGACTGTGTCAGTGATGAAGGGAAATTCTCTCACACTAAAAACCGGTGCAACTGAAATCCAGAAAGACAATGAAGTACTCTGGACATTTGGACCTCAAGATATAGTCATCGCTCAAATCCACAAACAGGCTGGTAACAGCTCATATGCTGATGATGAGCGATTCAGAGACAAACTGCAGCTGGACCATCAGACTGGAGATCTGACCATCAGCAACATCAGGATTGCAATCTCTGGAGATTATCAGATGAAGATCACTGGCAGCAGAACATCTAAGCTGAAGAGATTCAAAGTTATTGTGCGAGGTGAGCTTCTTTAATATTTCAAATATCCTTTATTATAATATCCTTAATATCCTTTTTACTACAAATATTACTTTATTCTTTTTAAGCTTTTGGGGCTCTTTAGTGGATGTGAAGTTGTTCATCTGCAGATTTACATGTAAACGTTTTTATGTTTCTGTTACATGAAGAGGACACACAAAAAATCACAGAGGGAGAACCTGTCCATCTGCAGACCGGTCTTACTGAACTACAGGAAGATGATCAGATTCTGTGGACGTTTGAAGATGCCCTCATAGCCAAACTTAATAGAGAGAGCAGTGAGAACAGCGTCTACAATGTTAATGATGAGAGATTCAGAGGCAGACTGGGGCTGGATGAACAAACTGGAGATCTAACCATCACAAACACTAAAAGCACCGACTCTGGAGTTTACGAATTACAGATCAAGAGCAGCGATGAAGTCTCCTACAAGAAATTCAATGTTCTTGTTTGCTTTGAGTAATTCCAAAAATATTTTTAAACAATAATTAATAAGCCAGATTGTACCTGCACAATATAGCTAAAAATAAAAATGTAAATGGGTAAATTAACACAAAAGGAACATTTAAAATAATCCTATTTACTTAAAGGTACCAATATAAAAATATGAAAAAAATGTAAATTATCCGAAAAGTGCATTCTTCCTACAAAAGCTGTGGTTGTTCCTAGAACAAAACGAGTTATTTGAAGAAAAAAGATACATGTTACACAGAACAAGCAGCTTTGCCAACTTTAGTGACTTTGTTGCTAGATTTAGCCTTTAGTGACGCTTTTCCTAAAAAGCACCTAGCGACAAATCCAGTGACTTTTTGGACAAACCTTGTCTAGTTTCCAAGACATGCCGCTAATACTGCACAAGTGCATACAAGTAAGCAGTCTTAAAGTGCCGTGTTTCAGTCACTATTTTACATTCATCTCATAATCTGACAGCAGAAAGAGAAAAATAGATAAATAAACAGGTTTATTTTGAATCTGGATATATTAAAATACAGTATGTGAGTGCAGAGAGTAGAAGAGAAGCAAACAAGTGTAAAAGGCTGACATTAGGCAGAATGTAAATATGACGCAATTGCGTCATGAATATGTTAATTAGCGTATGATGTCATTTAGTGACATTTAGCACCTTTTCGAGCAGGCTTTAGCTACACTGTAAAAAGTGATAAGTTAACTTAACTAAAAAAAAATTCAAGTTCACTTAACTTTTTTTTTTAATTATTATTATTTACTTAATAATTTTAAGGCAATGGGTTTCCTCAAGTTTTTTAAGTTAACTTGTCACTTTTTACAGTGATACTTTCCATTGAAAGTAGCTGACACAAGTGAGAACAAGTGAGAGAGGTATTAGTTTGCATTTACACTGCAAGACTTAACGCACAGATCTGTTTTGATTATTTACTCACAGTCACTGTTTTTTCAAACTCAATCCCGGTTTGCAGTGTGTATCTAGCAGCATAATGAACTTCAAACTGCACATTATCCAAAGAGCGCTTCTTTTATTATCATTTAAGCTGTCAATCAATCACTTCAGGTTAAGATCACTGAGTGAGTTCTGCACTTTTGCCAAAAACATATTATAATCTGTATTCAATATACTGTGTCACTCAGCTGCACATTAACACTCCTATGTTGCACTGTGACTTTGTGCAGTGAACATGCTGAAACATACAGTTGGAGATTCTGTCACTCTACAAACTGATGTTACTGAGCTGAAGAATGATGACAGGATACTGTGGAAGTTTAGCGATAAAGACATATTAATCGCCGAACTCAACCAAGCCACCAATCAGACCTTATTCTATGAAGGTCCTGATGGGAGATTAAGAGACCGACTGCAGTTAAACCAGCGAACTGGAGATCTGACCATCAGGAACATCAGCAGAGCTCATTCAGACGTTTATACACTTCAAATCACGAGAGGCAAAAAGAGCACATGCAAGAGATTCATGGTTATTGCCCACGGTGAGTAATGTGATGCTGTAACAATTAAATATTCAGATAATATTTAGTAATATTTTAACTTCAATGCTTAAATGCACACACTTTGTAAAACTGACGTTAGCGAAGTTGGATTTTCAAATTTCAGACCATGCATGGTCTAGAAATACTGTTAAGTGTCACTGATTTATTTTTCTTCAGTCATTCAGGTTTACTCTACATAATTAGTTCAACCAAACTGACAAAAATGTCATTGCAAACCTGTATAAATTATTTCTTGTGTAGAGTACAAAAGATGATGTTTTGATGAATGCTAACACTTCTCTTTTCCATCACAATGGTTTTGTGTGAGGAAGTGAATGAATGAAATTAGCTTTTAAACATGTTTTACTGCTGAAATTTAGCTTCAGTGTTACTGTAGCAGTAAGACTGTCTGTTATAATGTTCATGTTTTTCTCTTTTATGTTGTGCTGGGACAAAATAAAGAAAAGACTGTGTCAGGGATGGAGGGAGATTCAGTCACGCTAAACAGCGATATTGAAATACAAGGTTACCTTGTATTGTGGATGTTTGGACCTGAAGACTGCCTAATTGCTAAAGGTGAAACAAAGAAAAAGATCTCTACATATGATGGTGCTGACGGGGGATTCAGAGGCAAATTGAATCTGAATTATGAGTCTGGATCTCTGACCATCACAAACACCAGAACTGAACACACTGGAGTTTATAAACTACAGGTCATCTGCAGCCGAGAGACCAAATATAAGACATTCAGAGTTACAATCCGTGGTAAGTAACATGTTGATCTAAGTCATGCGGCCTCTGTGCATACAACTAATGTGATCTGAAATTAAGAGTTTGCAGTAAAATAAATTTTATATATATATATATATATATATATATATATAATTTTTATTTTTTCAGTTCCAATTGGTGGAATTAATGCCGCATAGATTAAATATTTCAGCTTTATATTAATTTTTGTTGGACTTTTAGTTTTAGTGCAATTAGAAATGCTTCGCTGTGTTTATAATGCATTTTTATAATGCCTGAGTAGGTAATACTGTACGTTTGATGAAAAAGGTTATTTTAATAGTATAAACACTATTGTATGAATCCAGACATGCATTCGTCATATTGTCATTGTTACCAGCTTTAGTTGCGTTGTTTCACTGCCATTCATAACTACTCTCCCATTTCAAACACTATCATCTGTTGCTTTTCTTTTCATTTTACCATTTAATGTAGCTGTGACACCTGTTTTTTTAACCTTCTGTGATTTCTTTGTTTTCTTGCAGAGAGTGAAAGAAATACAGACTTTGGGCCTGAGCAAGAAGGTATCCCCTTAGTACAGAAATGAAACTCACAACACACACATTGGGGGGTATGAATTTATTTTTTGTTGAAAATGACTACAGTCCTCAATTTGTTAGCAAAAAGGACCTTATACAATAAGTACTGTTTGTTTTGAAAGCACTACATTTGACTGGAATTTGTCATTATCACCGTTAATTATGTGCTAATGAGCGTACTTCATGTTTTATTGTCCCTTTTGTTTTCTTTCAGTTACCTTGTTTTTTTCTCTCCTCCAGTATCACAAACTTTTGTTTAATAGCAATATTAGTGTTTTCCTGGAACCAAAATGTCAGTACCAAGAGTTCTCTGTACGAATTACGATACTATAGCAAATCTATTGTAGCTAATTTATTTTTGTTACGTCCTCTGTCGTGTGTGTCATGTGTTCCCGCCTCTTGTGTCCTTATTTGGTCATGTTCCTGTCCTTGTTGAGTTTTTGTAGTTTGTTTATTCAGATCAGGTGTGTGTATTTATCTGTGATTGTCTTGTGTATATAAGGTCCTGTCTGTTCAGTTAGTGTTTGTCTGGTCTACTCGTTACTCCCTGGTGTTCCTGTGTGTGTGTGTGTGTGTGTGTGTGTGTGTGTGTGTGTGTGTGTGTGTGTGTGTGTGTGTGTGTGTGTGTGTGTGTGTGTGTGTGTGTGTGTGTGTGTGTGTGTGTGTGTGTGTGTGTGTGTGTGTGTGTGTGTGTGTGTGTGTGTGTGTGTGTGTGTGTGTGTGTGTGTGTGTGTGTGTGTGTGTGTGTGTGTGTGAGTGTGTGAGTGTGTGAGTGTGTGAGTGTGAGTGTGAGTGTGTGAGTCCTGATGTCATCGTTAAAGACTATTATTTTGAAGTTTATCCTCGTCTCCGTGTTCCTCGTTCCTCCCTGCTGTGTGCACCGTGACAATTTTATAATCTTATATGTTTCATTTTGAAAGTGGCTGTACTTTGAGGGTTCAGATGTTTATAGTGAGAGTTTTTGCATTGTATGTATATATCTCTGTTGATGCTCTCTTTTCAATTATTCAGTTAAATTCAGGTTTATTTGTATAGCGCTTTTTACGGTACAAATCGTTGCAAAGCAGCTTTACAGAAAATGAAGGGGAAATTTCAGGGTTGGCATCATCTGAGGTCCTCTGAGGGGTTGGCATCATCTCTTCTTAGGTGTTCTGGATCCAGACTGAAACTTGTGTAATTCCTAGTTACCACGGGATGTCAATGAACTCCGAACGTTATCAGGAAGGCTATTCCAGAGTTTGGGAGCCAAATGTGAAAAAGCTCTACCTCCTTTAGTGGACTTTGCTATCCTAGGTACTACCAAAAGTCCAGAGTTTTGTGACCTTACGGAGAGTGATGCATTGTAGCGAGACAGAAGACTAGTTAGGTACGCAGGAGATAAACCATTTAGGGCCTTGTAGGTAAGTAGTAATATTTTGTAGCTGATATGGAACCTAATAGGGAGCCAGTGCAGAGACTGTAAAATGATTCTCCTTTTTCAATAATAACTTATTTGAAAGAAATTGGATGGTTATTTTTGTTTTATTTTTGTTTTGCAATATTTGACCAGTTTGAATAAAACAAGTGTTACAGCTCGTTGAATACATGTTCGTGTAAGATAAAGCAATAATAAAACCTTGAATAATAAAGTGCACCATTGAATTTATTTGATGTTTTGATCAAACTGGATTAAACAAGGACACAAATAATCTTCAAAATGATTCAAAAGCAGCCCCAGATTAGATGAAAAGTTTATTGTATGTTTGTCCATCGCAGATGTTAAAACTTGCTAAATGGAGGATGTTTTTCTTTCATCATCTCAGTTTTTCCTGCTTATCAAATGATCTGAAATGAACAAAATGGCACAAGAAACAAGAAATTATAATAGTATTTTATAATAGTATTATAAGATACAGTCGTGATCTTTATTGTTTGTTAATGACATATGTAAAGTTTATTATAATGGTGATGTGATCTTATGAACTGCGCTTACGCCATTAATCCAGCTGATGTAGGCAGACACACGGGTGAAGACTGTTGGCTTCTTGGTGGTGTTACAACCCAATGAAGACACAAAGCTGGTCACTCCATGGACAACATACTTACCACTGACCTGGCAGTTCAGAGGGCCGCCAGAGTCACCCTAAAACATGGGCCAAAATGAGACATTTTACTGCATTACCAAATAACTAATCACAGGAAATAGTTCATGATCTGGTTGAGAGTCTTTCTTACATTACATCCAGAGTCACTTCCACCACCAGCGCAAACCATGGTGGTCTTCACAGTGCTTCCCCACCAGTCGCTACGAGAGCAGTTACTGTGGTCGACCACGGGCAGATAGGCCTGTTTCAGCTGAGCCGAGAGTGACCCACCAGCTGCATGAAGATCAGAGGAGAGAAATAGAAATGAGTCAGAAATTATTTCAGGCAACATCATGGCTGATTTGTTGTACTTTAAGCTAAACTGACTCGATGTGCGGCCCCAGCCGGTGATGTAACAGGGGTTGTTGTGGGGCAGAACCTGTCCAGAGGGTGGCAGGCTGGCCAGCTGCACATATGAGTTCAGAGAGGCGCTGGAGGACAGGCGCAGAAGGGCAATATCATATCTGAAATGCACAGAATGGACAGTCTACAAGTTAGATTTCAAACATTTGTGATTCTAGGGGGCGCTATAACTTTAGAAAATCTTTGATACAATCATGTATGTTGTGCTGATGTGTGTAATTGTACATTTATGTTGCATTAACATTAGGTCTAAAAGTGGAAAACTTTAAATTAGATATATTGTATATGCTGTGTCAAAGTTATATTACATGCTTGTTGATATATGATATGTTGAAATTATTATAATTTATATGTTACTCAGCTGGTCATTGATCTCATACAGCAATTTTAAATATATTTTAAAATATTTATTTAAATATTTATAAATATATTTGCTAAAAATATATCCGTAAATATATTTACTATCAGTCTATTTGTATATTTTTGAAAATACATTTTAAAGCATTTAATGATACATTATGCTCTATGTATTTCAGTCCAAGAAAATACATTCACATAGGCCACATATTTTACAACGTTAAAAAAATAAATAAAAATTAAATAGTTAAAAAATATATATTTAAACAAATATTTTAAAATTATTTTAAAATTAAAATTATTATAAAATTATTTCAAAATCCATATATTATATTAAAGCAGACTAGCAACAAGAACACTGCAAAAATATAGGTTAATACTACTGAAAAAGTCCTCCGAGGTCATTATAGTACTTTTTGTGTTCGTTAAAGTTATGTAGCTGTAATTATCCACGGACTGTATCTTGTATGTATACAGTTGAGTGTGTTGCGTGTAATTATATACTGTGTATAATTGTCTCCACAGTCATGTATGTTGTGTATGTAATGTTTACATACCCAGAAGCCACACTGTTGCGGTTCCAGTTGGGGTGGATGTGGACGGTGCTGACGCTCATGTACTGCTCGCGACCCTCGTTGCTGTTTAAGTTGTGTTCGCCCAGGACAACACGCCAAGTTCTCGAGCTGCACAGGAAACACGTTTAAGTGGACACAGGTTTTGTTTGTTTATTTACTTTCTTCTTAACGCCATTCCAGCATCTGTAGCTAGATTGGGGGGCAAATAGAACAGGGGTGTCAAACTCAGTTCCTGGAGGGCCACAGCCCTGCCGTGTTTAGCTCCAACCCTGCTCCAACACACAAACCATGTAGTTTTTAAATAAGCCTGAAGGACTTGATCATGACATAAACTCGCAATTACGAGTTATAAAGTTATAATTGCAAGAGCTAAAATTGCAATTGTAAGAAAATATCAAAATTGTGAGCTCACTTTTTTCCCCTCAAAACTGGACTTCATAACTTGCAATTGAGATTTTATGTCTGAATTCGTCTGAGAAAAGTCAGAATTGCAGGATATCAAACTCACAACTGCGAGAAAAAAGTCAGAATTTCAAAATATTCGCTTAAAATATAAAACTACATTTATATCCCGCAATTCTGGCTTTATAACTATATGAGAAAACAAATTGTGAGAGAAAAAGTCACAATTATCTCTTAATTGTTTTGTACATGACACATTCAAAGTGAGTTACAGCTGCCACCAGAGGGCGGACTGTATGACACAATCGTCTGAATGTGAAATGTGCTTTAGAGTCATACATATGTGATCTCTTACAGTTTTTCAGATGTGTTTGTTGTCTCTTAGCCATATAGATACTGAAAACTTTCATTACGTGTCAACGCAGTGGGCGGCGGTCATCACCCAATTATTTTTGATCAGAGTCCCACCACAGGTATGATGGTAGCTGCCGCCAGACAGGTACTGGAGAGAGATCTGAGAAAGAGACAATGAATGTGTTAGTATCAGAAGTTTTGAGGGGGGAAACAACAGAAACACCCTCATTTCAATATGAGTGGTCTTTGAAACTTGATTAAAATAACCCAGCAAGTAGACCGGACTTAATTCATGCTGAAAAATGCAGCTTGAAATGGTTTCACTTGGTATCAAGCTGGTTTTTAATGATCATCATGGTGGAGCTGATGCCAACCTGCCTTGTAGACCATCTTTGTCAAGATTGTTAGTGAGACAGCAACTAACCTTCAACCATATTAAGAAAAATATCTTGACCACCTTAACCTTGTACAACCATGTCCATTTAGATGTGGAAAAACACCAAAACAACTTATTTATTGACTTATTATTAAGATGTTTTACCTGCCAAGGCCAAGAGTTGGGTCTTGCCACCTCTCCACCAACGACCCTCTCCTCAAGGGCCTCCTCCAGATATCTGGGCTCAGCCAGCGCTGGATACAAAAAACACACTTAGACATGCTAGGACTGTAGTATTATTGTAGTTAGAGTCCATATAGACTCAATTTTTAAAGTTCTGAGTATTGCATGCATTTGTTAAATTGGCAAAATCTAAGCTAAATGCAAATGATTCTCTCAATAGAAACAGACAAACGTCTTACCCAGGGCGGCCAGCACGCTCAACAACAGGATCCTCAGCATGTTTGAAGTCTGTCTTTCTGCACTCTGAACACTTCTGTCATCTATATATATATGCCCGCAGAAGTTCACAGAACAGGTGTTTTCTCGTGGCTGATGCCCACAGGTGTGTGAATCCCACAGATTTCACCACTGCCAAGGCCAATGTGACAGTTGCAGAATAAACTTGTTTATCTAGCTTGATACAAATGATTAACCTGTATTAACTTTGAGTTAGTTCATTTCAGTATTACTCTTATGCTCCTTATATAAAGTTCTTGTGCAGTATAATTGAAAGTGCACATTTTGATGTCACATTTTTCAAGTTCAACAAAAATCTTTTTTTTTTTCTTTTTTTTTTTGCAATTTTATTTTTAATATTTAGTTTTTTTTTCTGAGTTGTTTTTATGTATTATGTTTTACTTTTTGATAATAGTCCATTAAGACTTTTTATGAACATGATGATAATCGGTTTATCGATTATATTATATTATATTATATTATATTTGTGGCGAGTGGGGCGGGGCCGAGAGCCGTGGGAACGGAGCGAGGCTGGTGGAGTTAATGATAATGAGCGACACCTGCACCACTCGCCGGTCTCGAGTCCCACGGAGGAGCTCCGGAAGGATAAAAGGAGGAGTGACGACAGTGGAAGACGAGAGAGGACCAGGCCTGGACTTTTATTTTGTATTTTATGTGCGGCAGTTGTCCGTGAGGGGCTGCCACTTTACTTTTATATTTGTTTATTTTATTAAAACTTTGTTTTAAGACCGCCAGTGGCTGCCCGAGGCAGGTGGTGCTGGAGCAATGGAAGAACAGGTGGGACGGAAGGCTCGCTGCCGTGCTCCGGGGTCGAGGAGGGGTGGCTGCCGTCCAAGAGGGAGCGGAGGAGTCGGCGCCGTTCGCCAGGAGGCCGGAGCCTGCTGCCATCCGCCATGTTTGGGGAGGAGCAGGGAATGGGGGACTCGCTACCGGCTGCCCTCGACCGGAGGAGCCATCGCCGTCCGCCAGGAGGCGGAGGAGCAGAGCCGTCCACCAAAGAGGTCCAGTACCATCGCATAGCACCGCGAGTGGAAGCCTGGTTGAGGACCGAGCGGCAGTGTGTCTGGGAACCGGACCGAGAATTATTATTTTTTTTTTCCTCTCTTCCCTCTCTCGTCTCTGTCTCTCCTCATCCTTCCGTCTCCTTTTCTCTCGCCTCGTCTGTCCTTACCCCCAGGTACGCCGCGGCCGCCGTGATCGGCTCCCCCCGGGGAGGGGGGGAGTAGAGCGCAGTCTCGGGAGTACCCCCCGGCCTGCGAGGGGCGATGGGGGTATGTGGCGAGTGGGGCGGGGCCGAGAGCCGTGGGAACGGAGCGAGGCCGGTGGAGTTAATGATAATGAGCGACACCTGCACCACTCGCCGGTCTCGAGTCTTGTTCTGCGATTAGCACTCCCCTAGTGTTAGCTGCCTTACCGAGCCATTCTGTGTTTCTGTTTTGTTCTTGTATTGTTCTGCATTTATTACTTTCGTAGTTTTAGCTGCGATACGGAATCCTCTTAGTTGTCTTAGTCTCGCCTTGTCTGTTTTCTCGTGTTTTGTTTCTTGTCCATGTTCCTGGATTAACCCTTCGTCTTTCCGTTTGGACTCTGTTTGCCCCTGCTTGGATTATTGCTCACGTTATCGGACTACCCCTCTTCTCAAGCCCTTTGGATATCGTTCGCCGATCAAAGACCCACGCTTGCTCTAGGATTACTCTGTGTCTTGCCCATGCCATACCAGTTTGCTGTTGTTTGACCCTGCCTGTGTTTTGACCACGTCACTGTATAATAAAAGCTTTGCACATGGATCCGCACGTCTCACGTCTCGTTGGCTCCGTTACAGAATACTCGGCCGCACAAGGATCCAGCAGCTTTTCAAACGGACATTGGCCTGGTATGGACACAACAAGACTATTATGGCGCTTTTCCACTGCATGGTACGGCACGGCACGGTACGGTTCAGTACAGCTCGCTTTTGGGGGGTTTTCCACTGGGTACAGTACCTGGTACCGGGTACTTTTTTTAGTACCACCTCGGCCGAGGTTCCAAGCGAACCGTACCGTTACCAAAACGTGACGTGTAAACTCTGCTGATCACTGATTGGCCGGAGAAAATCGTCACTGCCTGCGTCATTGAACTTGCTGCACGAGACACAACAGACCCGGCTGCTAGATTTAAATCAGCACAGCCAACGAAGGATTGAACGCGACTGTTTTGAATGAGCGCACCTTTCTTTTAACAACCAAAAAACGTCTGTTTCGTTGTCAGTCGAGGAAGTACAGACTGTCCTCTCACTGATAGCTGAGGAGCGGATCCAGCGAGAGCGTGATGGAGCGATGCAGAATTAAAAAGTTTTTCAGGAGTCGCGGCAGTAGAGGCGGCGCGACTATAACGACACGTGAAAAATCCCGCCCACTCTAAAGCGGTACTAAACTGCAGTGGAAACGCAAACCGAGCCGAACTGAGCCGTGCTGTGCCGTTCTGAGCCGTGCCGAGCTGAGTCGTACCACGCAGTGGAAAAGCGCCATTATTTGCCCTTAAACAAGGTCCGCGATCACTGGAAAACCATATTCGATCATTTTTAGCCATCGCTCACTATTCAGAATTACCGGACATTATTTTGATAGAGATTTTCTGCGATGGCATAAACCCACCTCTTAAGGCTAAGCTTAGACTCGAGGGTCCGCGTTCGTCACTCAGTCAGTTTTTGGACTATGCTCTATTGTCAGTCGGTTCCTCATTCACCGTGGTTGTCTCGGAGGAGGAACGCGACATCTCGTCCGTGCTGATAATGGCGGCCGTACCCGAGCACACTCACATAATGGCGGCGACAGTGGAACCCCTTCACAAAATGGCAGCAACAACGATGCTCCGTCATGTCACAGATGCCATTCATGAGTCCAGTCAAGTCACAGCTGATCTTCGTGAGTCCAGTCAAGTCACAGCTGATCTTCACGAGCTGAGTCAAGTCACAGTTGATTGTCATGAATCAAGTCACGTTACAGTTGATCTTCATGAATCAGGTCAAATCACAGCTTCTCGTCATGAGTCCAGTCAAGTCACAGTTGATCTTCATGAATCAAGTCAGGTCACAGTGGATCTTTATGAATCAAGCCAAGTCACCGTTGATCGTCATGATTCAAGCCACATCACAGCTGATCATCCAGAGTCACGTCACGTCACAGCTGATCACCCAGAGTCACGTCACGTCACAGCTGATCACCCAGAGTCACAGCACGTCACAGCTGATCTCCCAGAATCTCGTCACGTCTCAGCTGATCGTCCAGAGTCTCGTCACGTCTCAGCTGATCGTCCAGAGTCTCATCACATCTCAGCTGATCGTCCAGAGTCTTGTCACGTCCTGTCTGCCACACCCAGATATTCAAGATCAGTCCTTCAGTATCCTAGTCTGATATCCAGTGTGAGGGATGCACCACTGGTGTCTGCATGTGCTGGTACAGCTGGTATCCCCAAACCAGTTCACTCTAACCCTCCTGTTCCTGCTCTAATTCCCCTGTCCGAAGCGCTTCCCCTGATGGGGATCGCTTTACGTTGCATTTGGGCTGCGTACACCACTTCAGAACTGCCCCAGGCGATGTCACCCGCTGCAGCTTCTCCAGAGGTGGCGGCACATGCTGCAGAACCTCCCGAAGCAGCGGTGCTCGCTTCAGCTCCTTTTATGGTGGTGGCGCCCAGCAATGTACTCTCAGCCTGTCGTGTCACGGTCAAGGAGACTGTTACCACTGTAGAACCTCCAGAGGTGGCGGCAACCGCTGCAGAACCTCTGGAGGTGTCGGTGGTATCCACTCACCAACACTTTGTCTGTCCTGTTGCAGCCAGAAGGGCTGTCCCTGAACTCCCGTCCTGTCCTGTCACAGCTATGGAGGCCGTCTATGAATCCTCATCCTGTCCTGTCGCAGCCAGAAGGGCTGTCCCTGAACTCTCGTCCTGTCCTGTCATGACTATGGAGGTCATCTACGAACTCTCGTTCTGTGCTGAATCAGCCATGGTGGCTGATTTTGAACTGTCCATTCATTTAATCTCATCTAATGTTTCTGGTTTTGAACTGTCTGTCCTGCCTGTTTGCATCAAGGAGTCTAAACTTGAGTTGTCTGTCTGTCTCAATGCTGTTGTTGAGTCTGAATTTGAACTGAATCTGAATTTGAATTGATCTGTCAGTCCCGATTTAAGCATTGTGTCGGATGTTGAACCATGTATTTGTCCCATTGTAATCTATGAATCTGCCCCACTAGTCCAGTCACAACCCCAGAAACTTTACCCGAGCTCCCTGTTGGCTCTAGTAGCCTTGTCACAACCCAAGGACCCGCCGTTGAACTCTTAACCCTCCCTGTCACGAACTCAGAAACCATTAATGCACTCTATGTCTGTCCTGTTTCGACCAATGAACCTGATTATGAACTGTTTGCCTGCTCAACTGTCATCATTTTATTATTATTGTTTTATTTATTATTATTATTTATTATTATTATTATTGATGGACTTCCTTTGTTTCCTGCTGTGGTCCTTGAAACTGTAGATGCTCTCTCTGTCTCTTGTGTTTCTGTTTTTCCTAGACTCCGGTCTCTGCTGTGGGTTCCTGATCAGCCTGTTCCGTCGTGGTGCTCTTCCGTTCTGCCCTGGTGGACTCCTGCTCTGTCTGCTCCTCCGTGGAGGTCTTCTGCTCCGCACTGGTGGGCTTCTGCTCTGTCTGCTCTGCTGTGGAGGTCTTCTGTTCTGTCTGCTCCGCACTGGTGGGCTCCTGCTCTGTCTGCTCCGCCGTGGAGGTCTTCTGCTCCGTCTGCTCTGCTGTGGTGGTCCTCAGCTCCACCCGTTCTGCCGGCTCCATCATGGTCCCCTGTTTTGCCGGTCCTGCCTCAGTCCCAAGGTCTTACACCTTTACATGGACCTGGCCCTCCGTCCCTCCCCCTGTTCCGCTTCCGCTCCACTGCCCTCCTGGATTGTGTAATGTTTAGAGCGTCTGGAAGCCACTCCTTGGGGGGGGCTCTGTCATGAATCCGGTCCATGGACTTCCATTCGCTCGCCACCAGAGGTCATTCCTCCATCACATTGACTCTCACATTGCACAGACTGTTTCACTTGTTACTCTGGACTACATTTCCCAACAGCCATTTCACTAATCACACGCTCACACCTGAGAACTATCACAAGCTGGCTGCGTCTAAAACCGCCTACTTCTCTACTATATAGTAGGGGAAAAGCAGTAGGCGAGTGAATAAGTATGTCCAAAACCTCAGTATTCATAATAGAGTAGGCGAGAATTTACCTGGGTGACGTACTAATTCTCATGAGATTCGGACGTGCGTCTACTTAAAGTGCATCTGAATATGCCTACTTCTCTACTATATAGTAGGGGGAAAGCAGTAGGAAAGCGAAGAAGTATGTCTGAAACCTCAGTATTCATAAAAGAGTAGTCAGACAAGACATTCAGAGTTACAATCCGTGGTAAGTAACATGTTGATCTAAGTCATGTTTTCCTCTGTGTATACAACTAATCTGATCTGAAATTAAGAGTTTGCAGTCAAATAAATTATATATATATATATATATGTATTCAGTTCCAATTGGTGGAATTAATGCCGCATAAATTAAATATTTCAGCTTTATATTCATTTTTCCTGGACTTTTAGTTTTAGTGCAATTAGAAATACTTCGCTGTGTCCAAATTTTTATAATGTCTGAGTAGGTAATACTGTACGTTTGATGAAAAAGGTTATTTTAATAGTATAAACACTATTGTATGAATAAAATATAGACATACATTCGTCATATTGTCATTGATACCAGCTTTAGTTGTGTTTCTTCACTGCCATTCATAACTCCTCTCCCATTTCAAACACTATCATCTGTGTTGCTTATTTTTTAATTTTACCATTTAATGTAGCTGTGACACCTTTTTTTAACCTTCCGTGATTTCTTTGTTTTCTTGCAGAGAGTGAAAGAAATACAGACTTTGGGCCTGAGCAAGAAGGTATCCCCTTAGTACAGAAATGAAACTCACAACATACACTTTGGGGGGAGGTGTGGTGTGGGGGTGTATACAAAATATGTGTGTTTGTGTGTGTATGAATTTATTTTTGTGGAAAATGACTACAGTCCTCAATTTGTTATCAAAAAGGACCTTATATAATAAGTACTGTTTGTTTTGAAAGCACTATATTTAACTGGAATTTGTCATTATCACCGTTAATGATGTGCTAATGAGTGTACTTCATGTTTTATTGTCTCTGTTGTTTTCTTTCAGTTATCTTGTTTTTTTTTTCTCTCCTCCAGTATCACAAACTTTTGTTTAATAGCAATATTAGTGTTGTCCTGGAACCAAAATGTCAGTACCAATACCAGTAAAATTCTAGAGTTCTTTGTACGAATTCGGATACTATAGCAAATCTATTGTAACTAATTTATTTTATAATCTTCTTGTGTTTACTTTTTAAAGTGGCTGTATTTTGAGGGTTCAGATGTTTATAGTGAGAGTTTTTGCATTGTATGTACATCTCATGTTGTTGATGCTCCCTTTTCAATGATTCAATTCAAGTTTATTTGTATAGTGCTTTTCACGGTACAAATCGTTGCAAAGCAGCTTTACAGAAAATGAAGGGTAAATTTCAGGGTTGGCATCATCTGAGGGGTTGGCATCATGTCTTCTCAGGTATTCTGGATCCAGACTGAAGCTTGTGTAATTCCTAGTTACCACGGGATGTGAATCCCATGCAGAAACAGAGAAACAAATAGAGACATAATTAGCGTAGCTGCTGCTCCAACCAAGCAAAAATGATTCGTTCAACCCAAGCTAAAGAATAATAATGTGTTTGATCAGATATAACTGCAGTACAAGATTATGAGATGCATTATATGAATGCTTGGCTAAAGAGATGTGTCTTTAACCTAGAGAGAGAGAGTGTCTGAACCCCGAACGTTATCAGGAAGGCTATTCCAGAGTTTGGGAGCCAAATGTGAAAAAGCTCTACCTCCTTTAGTGGACTTTGCTATCCTAGGTACTACCAAAAGTCCAGAGTTTTGTGACCTTACGGAGAGTGATGGATTGTAGTGAGATAGAAGAGTTAGGTACGCAGGAGATAAACCATTTAGGGCCTTATAGGTAAGTAGTAATATTTTGTAACTGATACGGAACCTAATAGGGAGCCAGTGCAGAGACTGTAAAATGATTCTACTTTTTCAATAATAACTTATTTGAAAGAAATTGGATGGTTATTTTTGTTTTATTTTTGTTTTGCAATATTTGACCGGTTTGAATAAAACAAGTGTTATAGCTTGTTGAATACATGTTCATGTAAGATAAAGCAATAATAAAACCTTGAATAATTAAGTGCACCATTTAATTTATTTGATGTTTTGATCAAACTGGATTAAACAAGGACACAAATAATCTTCAAAATGATTCAAAAGCAGCCCCAGATTAGATGAAAAGTTTATTGTATGTTTGTCCATAGCAGATGTTAAAACTTGCTAAATGGAGGATGTTTTCCTTTCATCATCTCAGTTTTTCCTGCTTATCAAATGATCTGAAATGAACAAAATGGCACAAGAAACAAGAAATTATAATAGTATTATAAGATACAGCCATGATCTTTATTGTTTGTTAATGACATATGTAAAGTTTATTATAATGGTGATGTGATCTTATGAACTGCACTTACGCCATTAATCCAGCTGATGTAGGCAGACACACGGGTGAAGACTGTTGGCTTCTTGGTGGCGTTACAACCCAACCCAGACACAAAGCTGGCCACTCCATGGACAACATACTTACCACTGACCTGGCAGTTCAGAGGGCCGCCAGAGTCACCCTAAAAACAGGGGCCAAAATGAGACATTTTACTGCATTACCAAATAACTTCTCACAGGAAATAGTTCATGATCTGTTTGAGAGTCTTTCTTACATTACATCCAGAGTCACTTCCACCACCAGCGCAAACCATGGTGTTCTTCACGGTGCTTCCCCACCAGTCGCTACGAGAGCAGTTACTGTGGTCGACCAGGGGCAGATAGGCCTGTTTCAGCTGAGCCGAGAGTGACCCACCAGCTGCATGAAGATCAGAGGAGAGAAATGAAACAGAAATCAGTCAGAAATGATTTCTGGCAACATCATGGCTGATTTGTTGTACTTGAAGCTAAACTGACTCGATGTGGCACCCCAGCCGGTGATGTAACAGGGGTTGTTGTGGGGCAGAACCTGTCCAGAGGGTGGCAGGCTGGCCAGCTGCACATATGAGTTCAGAGAGGCGCTGGAGGACAGGCGCAGAAGGGCGATATCATATCTGAAATGCACAGAATGGACAGTCTACAAGTTAGATTTCACACATTTGTGATTCTAGGGGGCGCTATAACTTTAGAAAATCTTTGATACAATCATGTATGTTGTGCTGATGTGTATAATAATTGTACATTTATGTTGCATTAACATTAGGTCTAAAAGTTGATGCAGTCAAGTAAGTGGAAAACTTTAAATGAGATATATTGTATATGCTGGTCAAAGTTATATTGCATGCTTTTTGATATATGATATGTTGAAATTACTGTAATTTATGTGTTACTCAGCTGGTCATTGTTCCCATACAGTAATTTTTTAATATATTTTTAAATATTTATAAATATATTTGCTAAAAATATATACGTAAATATATTTACTATCAGTCTATTTGTATATTTTTGAAAATACATTTTAAAGCATTTAATAATATATTTTGCTCTATGTATTTAAGTCCAAGAAAATACATTCACATAGGCCACATATTTTACAACGTAAAAAAATAAATAAAATAAAAATCATGAAACACTTAAATTAAATAATTAAAAAAATATTTTAAAATTAAATTTATTATAAAATTATTATAAAATCCATATATTATATTAAAGCAGACTAGCAACAAGAACACTGCAGAAATATAGGTTAATACTACTGAAGAAGTCCTCTGAGGTCATTATAGTACTTTTTGTGTTCGTTAAAGTTATGTTGCTGTAATTGTCCACGGACTGTATCCTGTATGGATACAGTCGAGTGTGTTGCGTGTAATTATATACTGTGTATAATTGCCTCCACAGTCATGTATTTTGTGTATGTAATGTTTACACACCCAGCAGCCACATTGTTGCTGTTCCAGTTGGGGTGGACGTGGACGGCGCTGACACCCACGTACTGCTCGCGACCCTCGTTGCTGTTTAAGTTGTGTTCGCCCAGGGCAACACGCCAAGTTCTCGAGCTGCACAGGAAACACGTTTAAGTGGACACAGGTTTTGTTTGTTTATTTACTTTCTTCTTAACGCCATTCCAGCATCTGTAGCTAGATTGGGGGGTAGGGGGATTACGAGTTATAAAGTCAGAATTGCAAGATCTAAAATTGCAATTTTAAGAAAATATCAAAATTGTGAGCTCACTTTTCCCCCCTCAGAACTGGACTTTATAACTTGCAATTGAGATTTTATGTCTCAATTCGTCTAAGAAAAGTCAGAATTGCAGGATATCAAACTCGCAACTCACAAAAAGTCAGAATTTCAAAATATTAGCTTAAAATATAAAACAACATTTATATCCCGCAATTCTGGCTTTATAACTATATGAGAATACAAATTGTGAGAGAAAAAGTCACAATTATCTCTTAGTTGTTTTGCACATGACACATTGAAAGTGAGTTACAGCTGCCACCAGAGGGCGGACTGTATGACACAATCGTCTGAAAGTGAAAAGGTGCTTTAGAATCATACATAGGTATCACACATTGTCTCTTAACCATATAGATACTGAAAACTTTCATTACGTGTCAACGCAGTGGGCGGCGATCATCACCCAATTATTTCTGATCAGACTCCCACCACAGTAGTGATAGTAGCTGCCGCCAGACCGGTACTGGAGAGAGATCTGAGAAAGAGACAATGAATTTGTTAGAATCAGAAGATTTGAGGGGGGAAACAACAGAAACACCCTCATTTCAATGTGAGTGGTATTTGAAACTTGATTAAAATAACCCAGCAAGTAGAGTGGACTTAATTCATGCTGAAAAATGCAGCTTGAAATGGTTTCACTTGGTATCAAGCTGGTTTTTAATGATCATCATGGTGGAGCTGATGCCAGCCTGCCTTGTTGGCCATCTTTGTCAAGATTGTTAGTGAAACAGCAACTAACTTTCAACCACATTAAGAAAAATATCTTGACCACCTTGTACAACCATATCCATTTAGTAGTGGAAAAACACCAAAACAGCTTATTTATTGAGTTATTGTCATGATGTTTTAGAATTGAAACTGTTTTCACTCCATATTAACCTGCCAAGGCCAAGAGTTGGGTCTTGCCACCTCTCCACCAACGACCCTCTCCTCAGGGACCTCCTCCAGATATCTGGGCTCAGCCAGCGCTGGATGCAAAAAACACACTTAGACATGCTAGGACTGTAGTATTATTGTAGTTTGAGTCCATATAGACTCAATTTTTAAAGTTCTGAGTATTGCATGCATTTGTTAAACTGGCAAAATCTAAGCTAAATGCAAATGATTCTCTCAACAGAAACAGACAAACGTCTTACCCAGGGCGACCAGCACGCTCAACAACAGGATCCTCAGCATGTTTGAAGTCTGTCTTTCTGCACTCTTAACTCTTCTGTCATCCATATATATACATATTTGCCCTCTGAAGTTCACAGAACAGGTGTTTTCTCGTGACTGATGCCCACAGGTGTGTGAATCCCACAGATTCCACCACTGCCAAGGCCAATGTGCCAGTTGCAGAATAAACTTGTTTATCTAGCTTGGCTCAAATGCTTGACCTGAGTTAATTAATTTCAGTATTACTCTTATGCTTCTTATATAAAGTTCCTGTACAGTATAACTGAAAGTGCACATTTTGATGTCTCATTTTTTTTTCTTTTGCAATTATATTTTTAATAAAAAAATTTTCATTAGTTGTTTTATGTATTGTTTTACTTTTTGTTAACAGTCTATTAACTCTTTTTATGAACATAATGACAATCATTTTATTAATTTGATATTATATTGACATAAGGATTTTTTTAGTTAAGTATTTTTCATGTAATACTTAATTAAACTTAGTAAAGTAGTTGTTAAGTTTAAGAATTGGGTAGGATTAAGGATTTAGAATAAGGTCTTGCAGAATAAGTCATTAATATATGTTTTTTAAGTTATAATAAACAGCCAATATTCCAGTAATATTCATGCTAAATAACACTAAAGTGTTACCACTATTCTTATTAACTCACCAAAATATTTTAAGTGAGAAGGGTACATAAAAAGCATGTATTTTAAGGTTAGACTTTAATTTTTTTATGTTAAATCCACTATTGTATTGTATTGTATGTAAATGTTCGGTAACACTTTAGAATAGGGAACACTTATTCACTATTAACTATGACTTTTCCCTCAATAAATTCCTAATTTGCTGCTTATTAATAGTTAATAAGGTAGTTGTTAAGTTTAGGTATTGGGTAGGATTAGGGATGTAGAATAAGGTCATGTAGAATAAGGCATTAATATGTGCTTAATTACTACTAATATATATCTAATATTCTAGTAATATGCATGCTAATAAGCAACTAGTTAAGAGACCCAAAAATAATGATACCAAATGTTCTACAGTCTAGTATTAAGTTCAATTACATAAGAAGTAACTGTAATTAAATTACAGAACAGAGTAATCCCTTTAGTTTACTTTTTTAGTATCCCTTTTTTTTTACGTTTTTACACCCAACACTGACACACACACACACACACACACAAACAATTTGTTAAAAATGATTAAAATCATAAATACTATACTATATAGTATATACTATAATTGTGTAGTTTTTAGCATGCAACAGTTTAAAATATTTAATAATAAAATCTAAATAAGCTGTTTAATGAATTACTTTTAATTACTTAACTAGTTTCAATTTATGCTGACGGATTTTTTCCTTTGAGTGTGTTTGCAGGTTCACTGCTGATATTGATAAGGTAATGGTGGCCTCAGCATGATAAAATTTATATTTGGCATTCCAAGGAGTTTCCAGGAGTCACAAATGTCACCTGTTGTAGAGCAATGGATTATTTATCCAACCCTAAACTTTAATATTTGATGTAGAGCACAGTGATCTTACAACTCAGGTGACTAAAGAGACCTCATATGTTACAAGACCACTAGAAATATGTTTACTGTACTGTGACAACACAGATACTGTGAGTAACTCTTATTGTTACTAAATTACTCCTACTGTCAAAGTAACTTCAACTGCTTGATTTGGTTTCAATGACAGTTTTTCTGCTGAACACTAGAGGGAGGCAGTGCACAGCATACTGAAACCTGCATACTGAACCTATTATTTTCTGGAAACTTCCATTTGTTTTACCTTCTATTCTTTTTCACTGCTGAAGCAAACATCATATAGATAGATATGTGAGGATGGATAGAGGGATAGATCTACGTACACAGGTAATTTATTCGCTACACTCTGATACTGTGTTTTGAGGAGTTGCTGACCACCGCTGACCTCAATGTGATGACGTGACCTTTCACTATGACTAAAAACATTTATTCTTCTCACCTCTTTTCAAAGGTCACATGCTGGTCACCGAGGTGCCTTCAAGGAAATCACATCCCATTTAAATCTGGGGAAAATCTGAGGAAGTCTGACTGAATTGTTTGTCTTTTATGTTGAACACATTTTTCTCTTACCGTATTTTTGTAGATTTTGCAAGATGGATGTCAATGGATTCTGTGGAATTTTTTCAAATAGTTTGTAAATATTATTTTAAAAATTAAATGTATTATATTAAAAGCATCTATAATTAATATAATAAAAATATTTTTAATATTATTTAATAATGAAATATTTAATTATATATTTAACCTACTTAACAAAATGCAATTACATAATATATACATAATTTAAAACATTTTTTTTTAAATCCTCCAACAAAACTGGCCATTTTTTTTTTCTGTAGACAAATAGATATGCTATATTATGTTATTATAATATTTAAATGTGAATAAATGTAACTATTTAAATTTTAATACCACATTTCCACAAGGGGCAGTGAGTAATTATGAACAGAAGAGGGCCCTTAACTGAACCTTGGGGAACACCAGTGGTAATTTGAGATGGCTTTGATTTGATTTTATCAAAAACTGCACTCAGATTGAGTCAATAGTCCACAATCTGCTGCCATCAGCAGGTCATTAGTGATTTTGACAGCAGTAGTTTCTGTACTATGATGTGGAAAAAACCTGATTGAATAATATTGAATAATTATTTTTTATATTGTTTTTTTTCCCCCTCACACACAATTGACCTTTTTTCTGCATTGTTGCTCAGAAAAAAAAAAAAAAAAAAAACACCTAAAAACTAATTCAGGCCTACTATAGCTGTATAAATTATGAGTTTGATTCTCATAACTCAAAATTCCAAACAGTAGGGCATTTACCAGACTGACTCAGCATGTGAGAATCTTTCATCGTTTCATGCATGTCTAACTCTTTGACATTGGCCTTGACTTTAGTTTTAGCTTCATTTAGTTCATTCCCAGCTCAGTCTTTAGTCCTGAGCTCATAAAAACTTCTTTCACACAGCTTCACGATGCAAATAGCGGCCGTCCAAAACTCGTGATCGCTCGCACAAAAGATCTGAGCACAATAGGAAGACCAAATCACCTTTTATACTGTCACTAATTAAAGCAGAAGTCATTAAAGCGCCTGCGTTTGGATTATTCTCTTATCAGAGTCCATTAGAAAGATAGCCGTCCTGACTGGTAATTGAGCCGGCGCTGACGCCAACATCAGGGCCTTTGGGCTGAGACCAGAAGTGGCCCATCCGTGGCTCTACCACTTCACACAGGCCTCAGTCCCATCATCCGTCACTCTCACGGCACCTCTGAGAATCACGTCTGAATCAAACGTGCGGATCAGATGGGAAGGATGTTTTAATTAAAGATGTTTGTTCAAGATAGAATGTCATCACTTAATGAAGGGAGGATTTGAGCTCCCACAAATGAGTTTGTGAGGTTTGAAAGTTAATGACTTGTGCTGATGAAATTCATGGGGGGGCATTCAGAACATTTCCGAGAGTTTTTCACAAAACGAGTCTGGATTTAGTCAGAACTTAAAAATGTTTAGATAACCCCAAAAAGTTGGAGTAAATGATCTCGTCTACAGGGAAACACACCCTATGCTTTAATACTTTCCATGTACTCTATGTGAAAATGCATTTTTATAATCTCTTTGGTTCACCTGCTGATACATTTTTAAAGCTAAGTCTCTTTTTAGATGACTTAATTTGCTGTAGATGTTTCAGAATTGAAGATGGAGGGAAATAGTAAATGCCAGAGCATAAAATTCATGAATGTCTCTTTGCAAACAGCCTCAAACCAGCTGTAAAAGTGTGGTTTATCATTTGAGTTATATAATTTAATTTGAGTTCTTTGTAGAGGCAATTTAATTTAATCATATAGTTTTTGAGAATGTATCTTATAAAGTTCAATTTATTGATTATTATTATTAAATATTATTTTTTAAATGTAAAGTATTAATTTAGAATGACCCTCATGCATTATAAAGATTTTATCGCCTTCTCTCTTTGTACTTTGAGTTAAATGCAGTCCAGGCCGGAGAAGAAAGACGTGAGTGGCCTGTCGTCATGAGAGTGTCAGCAGAGGCTGCTGTGTCCCGGCACATCATCCAGCACTCCATCAGATAACGGGAAACTCGACGCCACATCGGGAGATTTTTTCCATCGCTGATAGCGCCTCGCAGTCTGGCGAGCTGCAAAGAACGCTGCAGATCCCGTGGGGTTCGAGTACACGCTCTGAACGTCCATCTCACACACACTGGCCGTGACCCCCGTGGATGGATGTCCCCTGCATGTGTTGATGCAGGTTCATGGCGTTGTGGGCAGGTGAAAGCTCTCAGAGCTCGTCATGTCAACAATCGCGTGTTCCCCGAGAGACATGTCACATTCACAGAGGTCAAACATGCTGCTACTTTATTCATACATACTTGGTACTCCGCCTCAGAATATATGGATTTATATGTTATTATGGCTGTAACAATATACTGTTTTACAATATATCGGGATACAAGAAGTTTAAAGTTTAAATTTTGCATCAAATACAGTAATGGCGCATCAAATATGGTAAACCCAGAAGGTCACACATTTGGAATTGAAACATATTATTTAAAAATATACAAAATTTAAAACTTTTTAGATGTATATAGTCAGGGACATCAGACCGCAAACATATATGTGTTTAACATAATTCTGTAATGCCAAATTTAGCATTTTAATGAACAGTTCTTTTTTTTAATAGTTTATTGTATATCTTAGAAGTAATGATTTAGAAGTACAGTTTTAATTCTATTTTGGCTTTGTTGTTTTTGTAGCCCAAGTTAAACTAAATTAAAAATAAGAAATGTTTATATATATACATATATATATATATAAAATATATTATTTCAGTTAACATTTATTTTGATTAAAGAAAAATGTTTTTAATGTTTTTCATTTTAGTTTTGGTTAACAATAATTCAATCATGACAACTCTCTGAAGATTTTAGCATGGTGCTGGTTTTTAAAATGTTAATGTATTTGGTCTTGGCGGAATAGATCTGCTTCGCTGCTGCTGAATTGCTGCTGCTGTTGGTCACTGCTGTAGTTGTAGATTATTGCTGCTGCTGCAGGCAAGTACAGAAACTTGCTACTGCCAATGCATATGGCGATACTCTTACGGAAGTACACTCAGACACAAAAAGGTTGAGGGTAATTTATTCAAACACTTCAGAGTCACAGGAGAGAACAGGTGAGTAACTGAGACAATGAATCCTTGGAGGTATTTGTAAGGAGAGTGATACTAGGGGTTTGCTTTGCAGGAGATGGAGGAGTATCAGCACCGGAGATCCAGGACTTGGAGGACCAGGAGACGGGGAAGGACGCAGACGAGGAGAACACTTCTGAGGAGGAACACAGGAGGTAAGTATAGGAGTCAATGACTTTCAGAAGATCGTAAGAGACAGGTAGGAGTCCTATATGCGTTAACGAGACCGGACACTGAAGTGAGGTGCTGAGAGTGCTTAAGTAGTTTGTTTGGTGAATGAGTTAATGGTTTGCAGGTGTGTGCTCAGTAATCAGGTGATGAGGTGCGCTGGTATTGGCTGGGATGTGATTCGGGTTGTTCTGTGTCAGATACAGTGCCGTGAGTATTTAAGACATACAAATAGCATATAAAATAACCCATAGCAGATCTATACAGGTGGAGCTGGGGAAGGTGGAGGGTTTCAGAGAAACTCTGAAAGTGTGCTGCAAGAATCTCAAGTGGATGCTAGCCAGCCATATAAATGCAAGGCAGTAAGCTCATTGGCTGCATATGCAGCATGAACCAATCAGCTTGTGCCAAGTCGTTTAACTCTCTGAATATCATCAGTTACATTAACAACCCATCAGCCTGCGCCATCTAGAGTTTCATGACTGAACTATATACAAACCCGATTCCAAAAAAGTTGGGACACTGTACAAATTGTGAATAAAAACAGAATGCAATGATGTGGAAGTTTCAAATTTCAATATTTTATTCAGAATACAACATAGATGACATATCAAATGTTTAAACTGAGAAAATGTATCATTTTAAGGGAAAAATAAGTTGATTTAAAATTTTATGGCATCAACACATCTCAAAAAAGTTGGGACAAGACCATGTTTACCACTGTGTGGCATCCCCTCTTCTTTTTATAACAGTCTGCAAATGTCTGGGGACTGAGGAGACAAGTTGCTCAAGTTTAGGAATAGGAATGTTGTCCCATTCTTGTCTAATACAGGCTTCTAGTTGCTCTACTGTCTTAGGTCTTCTTTGTCGCATCTTCCTCTTTATGATGCGCCAAATGTTTTCTATGGGTGAAAGATCTGGACTGCAGGCTGGCCATTTCAGTACCCGGATCCTTCTTCTACGCAGCCATGATGTTGTAATTGATGCAGTATGTGGTCTGGCATTGTCATGTTGGAAAATGCAAGGTCTTCCCTGAAAGAGACGACGTCTGGATGGGAGCATATGTTGTTCTAGAACTTGGATATACCTTTCAGCATTGATGGTGCCTTTCCAGATGTGTAAGCTGCCCATGCCACTCGCACTCATGCAACCCCATACCATCAGAGATGCAGGCTTCTGAACTGAGCGCTGATAACAACTTGGGTTGTCCTTGTCCTCTTTAGTCCGGATGACACAGCGTCCCAGTTTTCCAAAAAGAACTTCAAATTTTGATTAGTCTGACCGACCACAGAACAGTTTTCCACTTTGCCACAGTCCATTTTAAATGAGCCTTGGCCCAGAGAATTCTGGATCATGTTTAGATATGGCTTCTTTTTTTGACCTATAGAGTTTTAGCCGGCAACGGCAAATGGCATGGTGGATTGTGTTCACCGACAATGTTTTCTGAAAGTATTCCTGAGCCCATGTTGTGATTTCCATTACAGTAGCATTCCTGTATGTGATGCAGTGCCGTCTAAGGGCCCGAAGATCACGGGCATCCAGTATGGTTTTCCGGCCTTGACCCTTACGCACAGAGATTGTTCCAGATTCGTTGAATCTTTGGATGATATTATGCACTGTAGATGATGATAACTTCAAACTCTTTGCAATTTTTTCAAACTCTGAGAAACTCCTTTCTGATATTGCTCCAATATTTTTCGCTGCAGCATTGGGGAAATCGGTGATCCTCTTCCCATCTTGACTTCTGAGAGACACTGCCACTCTGAGAGGCTCTTTTTATACCCAATCATGTTGCCAATTGACCTAATAAGTTGCAAATTGGTCCTCCAGCTGTTCCTTATATGTACATTTAACTTTTCCGGCCTCTTATTGCTACCTGTCCCAACTTTTTTGGAATGTGTAGCTCTCATGAAATCCAAAATGAGCCAATATTTGGCATGACATTTCAAAATGTCTCACTTTCAACATTTGATATGTTATCTATATTCTATTGTGAATAAAATATAAGTTTATGAGATTTGTAAATTATTACAGTCCTTTTTTATTCAAAATTTGTTCAGTGTCCCAACTTTTTTGGAATCGGGTTTGTATTAACCCTGGTCTATTGGTACACTCCTGTATGTTACTAATTGATTTAGAAGCATTTATTTTTCATTTTAGGGTGATTTGAACACTCCCAAATAAGTATTAAATGTGGGCCCGTGTGAATCCAATTAGAATTCACAAGAAATCGCATAGCAACACATTAAAAATACATTCGGAACAGCTTAGCAATGGCATAGTGATGCCCTGGTAATCGCTTACTATCTTAGTAAGAGTTTGTAAACATAAAAACCTAATTATACATACAAATATTCAAGATTTCAACTCGCATTCAATGTATTTGCAGTGCAGAGACTGAAAATCACATGGATTAGAGGCAACCCATCATCAGAAGATTGTGTATCGGCACTTTGGCAGTTTGGATTTTAAAATGTGAGCTAGACAGTTTTGCATTTCCATAAATGATCTGAGTGAAGCGCCGGATGATGTTTTGATTGATTGATGCTGGCTGAAAATCAGATGTGCAGCGTATTGACTTCAGCATTCCTCTTCTATCTGCGGGTGGTCTTGAGTGATGTCACAGGTCAGGGTCATATGACCATGTTGACAGCGGCCAACGCAAGACCGAGAGCAAGGTCGAGCAGCAATCAGTGACCATGAAACTGCTCAGGCGTCAAAACCAATCAACAGAGCATTGCACGCTAAAGAACTGAGAGCTGCTTGTTCATTTCGAGATCTTTATATTGTGAGGTTTGTATATCTATCTATGTCTATCTATCTAATTTTTCTATCTTTCCATTTTCCCATCCATCCATCTGTCGTTCTGCCTGTCTCTCAGTCTATCTGTCTGTCTATGTCTGACTGTCTGTCTATCTATCTATCTATCTATCTATCTATCTATCTATCTATCTGTCTCTCTTTCTCTCTCTAACTGCCTATATATCTATCTGTCTCTTTCTATCTATCCATCCATCTATCAGTTCATCTGTCTGTCTATATGTCTGACTTTCTGTCTAAATAAGTATATCGGTCTGTTTATCTTTGCATCCATCTGTCGGTCGCCTGTATTTCTCTCTCTCTATCTATCAATTTGTCTGTCTGTCTATATATCTGCATGTCTCTCCTTCTATCTGTCTCTATACATATCCCTCTGTATAAAATCTAAAAAAGCATCCAATTTTATTTTATATTTGGGGTTTGGGTTAATTTGTTGTCTTAGACTTTGCTTTAAACATAAACAATAAAAGTTTATAGTTTGTCCTAATTTAATTAGTTAAGTAAATGTGTGTGTGTGTGTTCTGGTATATATGGTTTACGAGGACACAAAAAAGTTTAAAGACATGGGTATGACAGAGGTATTACAATTTAAAGGTGGTTTATGAGGACACTGCCTATGTCCCCATAATTAAAAAGGCTTAAAAAACATACTAAATGGTGGGGTTTTTTTTGAGAATCTAAAAGTGCAGAAAGTTTCCTGTAAGGGGTAGGGTTAGGTGTAGGGTTGGTGTAGGGCAATAGCACATACAGTTTGTACAGTATAAAAACCATTACGCCCATGAAGATTCCCCGTAAATCACAAATACCAGACTGTGTGTGTGTGTGTGTGATATCAATGTCTTCATGCATCCTGACGCTGGTGAAAATGATCCACGGGCCAATTTGCAACCTGTAATTGCAATTAAACCACAACAGAAGCGATCAATAAGAGCCTGCTAACTATATCAGCCTGTGTGTGTTTGCACACCTTGAGCTTTTTCATCATCACACTCTCCTCTTAAACACCTCCAAACTGTCTTTCTCTTTATTATCTCTTGTCTTTCTCATTCTGTGACTTTTCTTTGAGACGGGCGAGAATGAGAGCTTTCTCTTTCAGCCTTTTCCTCAGGGACGTGACAGATGATCCAGAGGAGGCCGGAGTGGCTGATTGATCGTGGGAAGTCTTGCGCATTCATCTCTGTCGCTGCCGTTCGGCCGATGGCCGCCTCTAAACCGCTCTCTCTCTCTCTCCTGTGCTGGGCTAAAAGGTAATTAAGAGCGGCCCTCTGCGCGGATCTATCAGTGTCAGAATGTGTCAGCGGCCACGGAGGACTGCGGCCTGATTTGTTGTCCCACCCTCAACGGCACAGGCAATATTTTACATCATCATTTATTCAGGCACTGCTGATGTCACAACCTGCTTCATGCTGATGTTTCTTTGAAGAGACCAACTTCACCAGAACTTCTCTTGCCTCAGGAAAGTTTTGATGCTTAGTGGTTGCTCTTTAATAGCTCACTTAAGTTTTCAGTTGTGTTTTATTGAAGTATCAACTTAAAAAAATAAATAAATAAAGATTTAGTCAGTTGTTGTCATACAGTAAAAGTATCGAACTATAAAATGAATGGGAAGAGCAACAGAGATTCCCTTTCAGTCGGTCACTCCGAGTCACGTCGGATGACCGACGAATTGGGATCTCGCCAGAGAGACCAATCCACTTCTAGTGTAACTAAACGAGCCAATGGACATTGGCATGCGATCATTGCATCCAGCTGCCGCTGATCACAGCGTGAGTATAAGAGGCAGCGGTTGCACCGCATTAATTCATCCTTTCGCTTCGGAGCCGAGCGGTAGTGGTGAAGCTACTGCTCTTCCCTTCCAGAGAGTGTTCTGCGAGCGAGTGCGGGCGTTACGGCGCAGCAGTGGTGGTCACGTCGGCGGGAGAGAAAGATCGTCTTTGCTGACAGCCACACTAGATAGCTAAGATAGAGCCGGTCCCTCCAGCCGAAAATGAGGTCAGGGTTTTACAGCCCTTACTTCATTGTGCCAAAGAAAAGCGATGGGTTGATCTTGGATCTGCGAGTTTTGAACCGTGCACTTCACAAGATGCCGTTCAAGATGTTGACGCAGAAACGCATTTTTGGGTGCGTCCGTCCCCTAGATTGGTTTGCAGCGATCGACCTGAAGGACGCGAACTTTCATGTCTCGATTCTCCCACGACACAGGCCATTCCTGCGATTTGCGTTTGAGGGTCGGGCATATCAGTACAAGGTCCTGCCCTTCGGGCTGTCCCTTTCGCCTCGCGTCTTCACCAAAGTCGCAGAGGCGGCCCTTGTTCCCCTGAGAGAACGGGGTGTGTGCATCCTCAACTACCTCGACGACTGGCTCATACTTGCACAGTCTCGAGAGCAGTTGTGCGCACACAGGGACCTGGTGCTCAGGCACCTCAGCCAGTTGGGTCTTCGGGTCAACTGGGAAAAGAGCAAACTCGTGCCAACGCAGAGTATCTCTTTTCTCGGCATGGAGTTGGATTCGGTCAACTAGACAGCACGCCTCACCCAGGAACGTGCTCAGTCGGTGCTGAACTGCCTCAAGACTTTATCAGGCAGGACGGCGGTCCCACTGAAACTCTTTCAGAGGCTCCTGGGGCATATGGCTGCAGCTGCGGCGATAGTTCCGCTCGGTCTGCTCCATATGAGACCGCTTCAGCACTGGCTCCATGGCCGAGTCCCGAGGTGGGCGTGGAAACGCGGTACTCACCGGGTTCAGATTACACCGGCCTGCCGCAAAACCTTCAGCCCGTGGACAGATCCCTCGTTCCTTCGGGCAGGAGTGCCCCTGGAGCAAGTATCCAGGCATGCTGTGGTATTCACGGATGCCTCGGCCACCGGCTGGGGAGCCACGTACAACGGGCAGGCAGTGTCAGGGGTGTGGACGGGTCCCCAACTGCGTTGGCATATCAATTGCCTCGAGTTGCTGGCAGTACGCCTTGCCTTGAGCCGCCTCAGAGGGCGCCTTCGGGTCAAGGACGTTCTGGTCCATACGGACAATACTGCGACCGTTGCGTATATCAACCGGCAAGGCGGTTTACGCTCCCGTCGCATGTCACAACTCGCCCGCCACCTCCTCCTCTGGAGTCAGAAGCATCTGAGGTCCCTTCGTGCCATCCACATCCCAGGAGCGTTCAATCTGGCGGCTGACGAGCTGTCTCGAGCGGCACTTCCTGGGGAGTGGAGACTCCATCCCCAGGCGGTCCAGCTGATTTGGAGTCGGTTCGGAGTTGCTCAGGTAGACCTGTTTGCGTCTCCAGAAACCACCCAATGCCAGTGGTTTTATTCCCTGTCCGAGGCAACGCTCGGCACGGATGCACTGGCACACAGCTGGCCCCTGGGCCTGCGCAAATATGCGTTCCCCCCAGTGAGCCTGCTAGCACAGACACTGTGCAAGATCAGGGAGGACGAGGAGCAGGTCTTGTTAGTGGCTCCATATTGGCCCAACAGGACCTTGTTCCCGGAACTCATGCTCCTCGCGACAGCCCCTCCCTGGCCGATTCCTCTGAGGAAGGATCTGCTTTCTCAGAGACGGGGCACCCTCTGGCATCCGCGTCCAGACTTGTGGAAACTCCATGTGTGGTCCCTGGACGGGACGCGGAGGTTCTAGGTGATCTGCCCCAGGAGGTAGCTCTCACTATCGCTTCAGCATGAGCACCGTCCACAAGACGGGCCTATGCGCTGAAGTGGAACCTGTTCGTCGAATGGTGTTCCTCTCACCGTGAGGACCCCCGGAGATGTTCGATCAGAGCCGTGCTTTCCTTTTTGCAACAAGGGTTGGAGCGTAGGCTGTCCCCCTCCACCCTTAAGGTTTATGTTGCTGCTATTTCTGCTCACCACGACCCCGTAGAGGGGAGGTCGGTGGGGAAGCACGATCTGGTTGTCAGGTTTCTTAGGGGGGCCAGGAGGTTAAACCTGCCTAGGCCTCCCTCCCTACCCTCTTGGGATTTGGCATTGGTGCAAAGAGCCCTACAAACTGCCCCCTTCGAGCCTTTGCAGTCAGTTGAGTTGAAGTTTCTCTCTATGAAAACCCTACTCCTGACTGCGTTGGCCTCGATCAAGAGGGTGGGGGACCTGCAGGCATTTTCGGTCGACGAATCGTGCCTTGAGTTTGGGCCGGCTGACTCCAGTGCAACACTGAGGCCCCAGCCCGGCTATGTGCCCAAGGTTCCTACCACTCCCTTCAGGGACCAGGTAGTGAACCTGCAAGCGCTGCCCCTGGAGGAGGCAGACCCAGCCCTCGCTTTGCTCTGTCCTGTACTCGCACTGCGACAGTACGTGGATAGAACTCAGAGCTTCAGGACCTCAGAACAGCTCTTTGTCTGTTACGGAGGACAGCAGAAGGGGAAGGCTGTCATGCCGTCACCTTGGCCTATGAAGCACAAGGTGTGCCCTGCCCTCTCAGGTTGCGTGCTCACTCCACTAGGGGTGTCGCATCGTCCTGGGCGCTGGCTCGTGGTGCCTCGCTAGCAGACATCTGTAGAGCTACGGGTTGGGCGATTCCTAACACGTTCGCTAGGTTTTATAGCCTACGTGTCGAACCGGTTTCCTCCTGTGTTTTCACCTCAAACGGGTAGTGGCACTGAGAGGCCCGGCTCAGAGTCAGCTTGCGGCGTTCTTTCGCATAATTCTCCAGAGAGTTCCTTAACCAGGCAAACCCTGTCGAGTCCTCCAGCACTCCGGCGTCCGGACGTGGCGGAGAGTCCGGCGCCAGGCCTTTCAGCCAATGAATTCTTGAAATCTGATGTGAGGCTAGTGCCCATATGAGAGACCCTGCCGGGATCCCATATGTGTATTCCACGGTATGCTTATTAGAGCCGTGTTTCCCCTGGCAGACCACGTTCTGCCATCTCTAATGATGCAGCCTGTGCCATCTCAGAGACTTCCATGTGCAATATGGCCCTACGGGGTTACTTCACATGTCTAAATGCCACTTAACCCCCTCTGGGAGGAGGTGACTCCGCAGTGTGCCTCTTCCAAACGGAAGGGCACGCTTCCCAGTGTTATCCAAATCCTACTGTCTGGGTTGTCCAAGGAACAACAGTAGTTGACCTTCTCTGTGTAGAGCCCGGTCCTATCGTCTGCCTTATAGGAAGGATCAAGAGGCCTACACAGGGCACTGGAAGGGGCAGCTCCTGTGGCGTTTTGGTAGGGATCCCAATTCGTTGGTCATTCGACGTGACTCGGAGTGACCGACTGAAAGGGAACGTCTCGGTTACGTATGTAACCCTCGTTCCCTGAAGAAGGGAACGGAGACGTCACGTCCTGTCGCCACAGTTGCTGTACCACCGCTGAGCGGCCGGGTCACCAGCTCGGCTCCTCAGCGAAAGCATGAATTAATGCGGTGCACCCGCTGCCTCTTATACTCACGCTGTGATCAGCAGCAGCTGGATGCAATGATCGCATGCCAATGTCCATTGGCTCGTTTAGTTACACTCAAAGTGGATTGGTCTCTCTGGCGAGATCCCAATTCGTCGGTCATCCGACGTGACGTCTCCGTTCCCTTCTTCAGGGAACGAGGGTTACATACGTAACCGAGACGTTATTTGATCTTGAATGAGAAATGTGTGAGTTCATATTGAGATCTTCGTCTTTTCTTTCATGTATTATGGGAAATTTGAACACAGTTTGAGACATCACTGAGATCTCTTCTGAAACTAGGGTCTTTTTCAGCAGAAGAAACATCTGAGAAGACAATTCTCCATTTGCTCTCACTTTTATCTCTTTGCAGTCTTGGAGAAAGGATTGAGATGGCAAAGAGTTTGTGGCTATAATTTAACTACACTGTAAAACCCGACAAGTTACGGTAACTCAAACCGTTTGAGGAAACCGATTGCCTTAAACCATTTAAGTTTTAAAACTAATAAATATGAGTACTATAACTCATTTACATCGAGTTAAATTAACTTACTTTTTAAGTGTTGGCTTATACAATTATTAGAGTAAAATGAACTTGAACATTTTAAGTTTATTCCACTCAGTTAGAATGTTACCTGAATTCAAACTAACTAAGTTTTTACTACTTAAAATTATTAAATTAACCACTTGGCTACTTAAATGGTTTGAGGAAACCGATTGCCTTAAATGGTTTAAGTTCATCAAACTCAAAGCAATAAAGTTACATAAGCAAAAACACTTGTACAAAGAAATCATGACAGAACAGGAGTGTTTCCTCAAGTATTTATTGAAACACAACAAATGTTCAAGCATAAAACAAAATCAGTGGGCTGTATATTAAAAAATATAACATTTAAGCTATCTTATCAGACTTTACCAAATAAGTAACGACCACACAAACAAGGAAATGTTTAACAAAATCCATTTTAAATGTTAAATATAATTAATAATAATAAATAACTGCTAAATAATATGAAACACAGTGGATAACTTTTCTGTAAAAAAAAAAATTAAAAACACTTTCCTCAAGATTAACAGCACTTATATACAAACTTTAAGTAGTTTGTATACTGTAACTACAGGAATACTTTAGTTCCAAAAAAAAAAAGCACCAGTACACTGACCCAAGACTTGGCAGTCATCATCTTCAAAAACATCCAATGGTTTTAAAGACAATGTTCCCTCTTCTACACTGTTAGTCTACACAATTTTCACACAGAAATTGCTAGTAAATTACAAAGAAACCATTTTGAATGAGTTTTGAACAAGTAATTTTGAAAAAGATGGAAATAGTATTGACTTGTAAAACACCCTTCAATAATCCATTTAATTTCTCAGTCATTTCTAGTGTACTTATAAAAGTTGACAAATTTCACATTCTTTCTCTCTTTCTTTCTATTGATGACATCATCCTGCACTCTTAAATTTTTGTCCAATAAAATGCTTTCTTGAAAGAGAGCCCCTCCCCCTATTTGAAATATGACCTGCCTTTAAACAACTAGCAAATTATTTGTTGATGTGTCTTTATAGGTTGTTTTATTAATTTATTAATTTTTTGTTCAGTAGGCACTTTGTAAAGGAAGGGTTTTTTGACTTTTAATAGACCTACACTGAAAAAAAATGATTAATTGAATTTACTCAATTTTTTTAAGGTAAGTGGTTGCAATCAATTTATTTTAGCTACATTTAAATAAACAAATTTAGTTGACTAACTTTCAACATATTTTTTTGAAATTAAATGTAGCTAAAATAAATTGTTTGCGATCACTTACCTTAATTTTTAATTTTTTTTTCAGTGTATGTCCTGCTCCAACTTCCTGTTTCAAGGGGAAGTATGTCAGCACTGAGAAGAAAACTGCTCATTTCATTTAGTCATTTGTGATTTTTCTTTTTGACAGGTAGGTCTTATCCTCTTGTTCTTCAGCCCCAAACCTGTCAAACCGTAAATTAATGTCTTACTGACAATGATGTAGAATTGAGGTAATTATTCAGTGCTGGTTGACACTCATGACATGTCAAATTGAATAAGCTGTCAAACTGGCAGATAAGGATAATAAATCATTTTAAACTCTAATTATTTCCCCTTGTTTACAATTTAAACCACACAGAAAGTGTTTGCACATACAGTTAATCGCTATTTAGCTATTTGCATATATTCTGTGTCGTGTTCAGAGATGTTTTTGTTTTTCAACCTTATTAGCATCCTATTTATTGTCGTTATACATATCATTAATTAAAGACAGCAGAACAGCAACATTTTTAATCATTAAAAAAACACAAACACATCCCCTAATTGCGTTTTTCGTCAGCATATAGTATAAAACGTCCCATTTTCGACCCGTTTCTGCTCCGAGTAGACTACAGCTAAATAATTTAGAGCTGAATGAGGAGTGTCGCTATCTTATGAGGCACGAATATTAATGCCCGCGCATGCTGTGCTAATTAAGAAAACCAATTAATACAGGCAGCTTAAATCCTGTAATAGAGGACGTGTTTCGCACCCGTCCGGCCGGAGATGAGAAAGGCTTGTGTATTCTGCGCCATAATCTTGACATTCAGGGAACCTTTGTTCTCTGAATCCATTGTGAATTATGTCAATCAAATTTAAACGGTGGCATTTTGGGCTGGAGTGTTTCGACCGCGTGGTCTCCAGGTAACAACATTCGCCCGCGCATTTGACTGAAGGTGAAGTAACTTAACCCGCCACGTTCACGTTCACAGCTGAGGGGACTAACACTGAGCTAAACCTGTGGATGATTTCAGAGGCTGTTTTCATTTTGAGTATTGAACACTTCTTGTAAAGGTGAAGTCAGACAGAATGAGGCCTGTGACCTATATTGATCCCGTTTGAAGCTTGGATAACAGCAGTAAAATAGCTCAAATCAGGGAAGAAACCCCATTCACTGGATGTTGTATGGGCAAATCATATCACATCTTAACTGTCATTACAGTTACATCATTATATCTGGACTGTCTGTGTCGTGTTTTGCCCCTGTTTCTGATTCCGGTTTTTCCTTATTTGGTCATGTTTCTGTCCTCGTTTAGTTTAGGGCACAAACAAACTGAATCACACTGGTAATGTGACAGCATGACTGAATGCAATTGTTAAATAACCATTTAACAAGTGACATAATAATGAATCATTACTATAATGTAAGTTGAAAATTCAACTGTTAAAGATATATGAAATAAGATACCGTATGAGCGAATTTGAGTTTAATGTGGGTATATTGTTAGTAAAGTAATTATTAAACATTTGTAATCATTCAAAACAATATTAGCCATTTATATTAATGCAATTCAAAGATAATGTTGTCCACATGAGGCAGCCACAGGATAGCAAATCCTTCAAGATAAAGACTGTTAGTAAAATTTAAATGGACTTGTAGTAAAAAAAAAAACAAAAAAAAAAAAGCATATAAATTCATTATATTTTCATAAGGTTTAATAAAGCCCAATGTAATTAGTAAGCTGTAATCTCCTAAATACTTATAGACCATTATTTTTTATCCTAAATTTAATAGTATTGACAATATATTATTCAAGTTGTCAGACATAACTGAATATGTCCAACTGAAGAAGGAACACTATATTATTTATATATTTTAATATACTACATCTACACCATTGTGGTTGGACCCCGATGATCGGCTCAAGTTAAACTGCATTGTTTCAATTACCTTCTGTGTCGTTGCCCACAACACTTTGGTGACAGGACTTTGAAATAACAAACAAGGAAAACAATAAAAGGCATGACTTACATCGCATCCATCTCGCCAACTTGACAGTCGAGAACGGTCCAATCACATGAGGCCAAAACATATAAAAACAATATTGATTCGCTAAGATCAAAAGTGGGAGGGTCTGGAGCACTGTGCTCTGCACCCGAGGACAATCTGAAACAAGCCAATTAGAGCTCAGCCTCAAGTCACATGCGTTTCAGAAGTGTACCAACCTAATAGACAACCATTAGTCCAGCGCCCCACACACACAAAACGAAATACAGATTTGATTTTTTGATTTTTAATAGGTGCTAATATGATTACTAGTCAAATATTATGCAATTTCATGATTATTTTGCAAAATATATTTAACTTATTTTTAACATGTTGAAGTAGACTTCTTCCTTGGCTAACTTGATGGGGCGGCGCCCAGCGCCCCCTATTGACCAGCCGCCACTGCATATAGCCTACATATTTTTAAATAAAATTAAGCAGTTGATGTAATATTTAGTTTGACCTCCTTACATCAGTGTCTTTAGGTTTAATTAAGTTGTGTCTTTAGTTTCTTTATATACTCCACTTTGCTGATAAAGTTGCTCATTTTAACCAATTTCACCCTTAATTGGCAAAACAAGCAATTATGGCTCACAGGAGATGTACAACCACCAATCTTTAGAAAGTTCCCTGTGTCATGTTTACCTTGTATCAGGTTAGCAAATGAATAGTGAATTTCAAATGTCTTGCACACAAACATCATGCCAAAGTGCTTATTTAGCATCCAGGTGTCTTATTTTATTAGTAGAACATAAATGAATATTTATTGAATTATATCTTTTAGGAATTACTCGCCTGAAGAGTTGCAAATTGAAATGGAGCTGCACCTGAAAGAAATAATGACAGCACAGTTCAGGAGGACAGAACGTGTTGTGCACAGTATTTAATTAAAATACTTCATAATTCATCTCTCAGCACTTCAAACTCAAGACAAGCATGAAGTAATAATGAAAAAGAAAAGGTGAGTGAACTTCTGACTGTTAAGTTGTACTCGTACAGCTTTAATGAAAAACTAATATGAAGTTTCTCAAAGGGATGTTGGAAATGGCATAAGGTAAAGCCCTAGATTACTTCAGTCAAGTTTCAGGCCCCATTACAGCACAGAAACAGCACTTGTTAAAATTACAAATGACTTGCTTCTTGCGTCAGACCAAGGCTGCATCTCATTGCTAGTTTTACTTGAACTTAGTGCTGCGTTCAACACTATATATCATGACATACTCATAGATCGATTACAAAACTATACGTGTATTCAAGGGCAGGCTTTAAGATAGGTTAGATCCTACCTGTCAGATCGCTACCACTTTGTTTATTTAAACGGAGAGTCATCTCAATTATCACCAGTAAAGTATGGAGTACCACAAGGATCTGTCCTAGGTCCTCTGCTATTTTCAATATACATGTTGCCCCTTGGTAATATTATTAGAAAATACGAGATTAGTTTCCATTGTTAAGCTGATGATACTCAACTATATATCTCAACAAGACCAGATGAAACTTCTGAACTATCTAAACTAACAGAGTGAGTTAAAAATATAAAAGTTTAAATTATAAAATAAATAAAAAATATTAAATATTAAATTCAGATAAGACAGAGATATTGCTTATTGGACCAAAAAACAGTACACATAATATCTTGGATTACAATTCGCAACTAGACGGATGTGCTGTTACTTCCTCTACAGTCAAAAATCTGGGTGTCATACTAGACAGCAACTTGTCTTTTGAAAATCATATTTCCAATGTTACAAAAACATTGCCAAGCTACGAAACATGTTACCTGTTTCCGATGCAGAAAAGCTAATTCATGCATTCATGACCTCTAGACTGGACTATTGTAATGCACTGCTAGCTGGTTGTGGTGCATCTTCAATAAACAAGCTGCAGGTAGTCTAAAATGCAGCGGCAAGAGTCCTTACCAGGTCAAGAAAATATGATCATATTACCCCAATTTTACAGTCTCTGCACTGGTCTACCTATTAAGTTCTGTATCAGTTACAAAATATTATTACTTGCCTATAAGGCCCTAAATGGTTTAGCTCCTGCGTACCTAACTAGTCTTCTACCACGCTACATTCCAACCCGCTCCCTAAGGTCGCAAAACTCTGGACTTTTGGTAGTACCTAGGATAGCAAAGTCCACTACAGGATGTAGAGCTTTTTCACATTTGGCTCCCAAACTCTGGAATAGCCTTAATAACGTGCGGGGTTCAGACACACTCTCTCTGTTTAAATCTAGGTTAAAGACACATCTCTTTAGCCAAGCATTCACATAATGCATCATATAATCTTGTACTGCAGTTATATCTCATCAAACGCACATTATTATTTAGCTTGGATGGAACAGCAGCTACGCTAATTATGTCTCTATTTGTTTCTCTGTTTCTGCCACGGGATTAACATCCCATGGTAACTAGGAATTACAGAAACTTCAGTCTGGATCCAAACCTTAAATGATCTGAGATGACCAAACACCTGAGACGAGACGATGCCAACCCCTCAGAGGACCACAGAGGGTGCCAACCCTCAGACAACATACAGAATTACCAAATTTTGCCATAAATTAAATATATTAAGTTTCTACAATATATAAATATATTGTGGAAACTTAATTTCCTGTAAAGCTGCTTTGCAACGATTTGTATCGTAAAAAGTGCTATACAAATAAACTTGAATTGAATTGAATTGAATACTCTGATCAGACTTCCGTGGCGGGATGGTTCCAATTGCTTCCCAACCAACTGTAATGAAAACCAGCAATAGTGGAATGATCGCATACATTTCAGCATTTCACAAAAAAGTGTCAAAAAGTCCCATAAAGATCTGCTTTTGACAGTGATAGTTGCCCTAAGTGCAGATCTATGTGAGTTAATGCTCTTCCTCATGAAGTATAGAGGCACGTTTGAGTTGTTGACCTACAGATGAACATTCCTCTGACTCACATTTATCTGGCATGAACAGAGCAAGTAGTTGTCAAAGAGCTGATTATGGACTGATTGATCTCTGTCCTGACTGAATGCATTTTATTACTTAAATTCTTAAGATATAATTTGCAGGCTGTTTTGTTCACTTACCAAGACAATGTAGTTTTTTTTTTTAAATTAGTTTTTTTTACAAGTATGAAATTTTAAACATTTACAGAAACTCACAGGATGTTATCTGTTGTATATGCTATATTGTATATGGCAATCTTTGCCAGAGGTCTTCAACCATGCTCCTGGGGACCCACTGACCTGGAGAGTTTATTTTCAACCTGCTTCAGCACATCTGCCTATTTTCAAGCGATCTTGAGGAGCCTGATTAGCTTCTTTGGGTGTGTTTGATTAGGGTTGTAGCTAAGCTCAGGAACAGTGGATCCCCAGGAACAGGGTTGAAGACCTCTGATCTATGCATACAGAAAACTGTCTCAGATATTGTCAAGTCAAATCACCTTTATTTTTATAGTGCTTCATACAGTGGAGATTGTTTCAAAGCAGATTTACAGTACAGGAATGTAACTAAATCAAACTAATGCAAACTTCAAACAGGAGGCACATCCAAAATTCGAGACAATAGTGTCATTATTCATTTCCAGTCAGTTCAGTGTTGGTTCAGTTCAACAACTGTGTAAAAGTTTGTTTTTTTGTGAAACAAGATCAGCAATAAGCAGATCTATTGAAGACAGTAGCATTGTTATTCCTTTCACACAGCTGCATAGATTGTACGAATAGTATGGTAGTATGCTTAACAAAGCTATAGTGTTAAAGCATTTGATAGCGTTGATCCAGAACATCCCGAGTTTGAACCTTTCCCCCAAAACAAAAGATATCAAACGACTTCCACTTTCCTGGAGACAAGTATGTCCTTGGACGTTCCTCCATGTGCCTCTTGTCTTTGCTCCGTGTCACGCTGAACCCTGCAGGACCTCATTATAGCTAATCGTCCATCTGTCCATCCCTCAAGGGCTGGCCAACATTCCCTCAACTATGGCTGATCGGAATGCCAAGAAGACAGTTTTTTGGAAATGCTTGCTGGCTTGTGCTTTGTCAAAGCATGAGGTTACAACACAGCGAGGTCAACAGTCTTTTTGCTTCTTGGACTCCTGAAATTGCCGCATGGGGGTCGAGCAGACATGAGTTTATTCATCTCAGATCCCATTCCCTGAGATCTGGCAGGCTGTGAAAAGGCCGCATCTGCTTGAATTCTCAGCGTGGAGCAAAGCAATCGTGCACGCTTTTGTTATTTAGATCTGGTTCCAATTTTAATAAAATACTCACTATTTGATAATGATTAAGGTTACTTGGTCAATGTAATGGAATGATTCAACATAGAAATTTGATGAAATTGGGTGCACGTCATCTTGGAATGCCCCTGAAAAAAAAAACGTTATTAAAATAATTTTTAATTCATTTAATTATTTAGAATATATGGGCCGAAATGTCTTTGGATGTGGTCCATAGTGACTAATCAGTCTGTATCTTGTGAAAACAATGTTCAGACTTCACAAAAGTTGGTATGCATTGACGATAGGACATTATGAGGAAACCTGCAGGCAAATTGCATGAACTTCAGATGCTTTGGTGGGAAACCGCAATTTCTCAATTATGAGCCATTTCAAATGTGGTTGCTGAAATATTAATGGTGTGCATTAGATAGGAAATCCTTTTAAGTCTAATCAGCACTTTAAGTCTAATTAAAGTTTTCAGATTTCCTTTTAAAAGTTACCTTTCTCTTTGGGAACTAGCTTGTATTCTTGTAAGCGGCTTCATCAAACCCCACACTGTAAAAAATATATATTATAATTTTAACAGTAAAAGACTAATAATGTGGTAAAAACTTGTTAACTGTAAGTTCCCGTAGTATATATGGTACAAAAATATAATAAATCTATTTATTTATATAAAATATAATAATCCTATTAAATAAATATCTGATAATAAATAAATATTATATTTATTAATAAATTAATCCTAAGTGCTAGGCCACTGCTACAACATCTGCTTTACTGGCAGTGCGCTTCAACTTTAATCTGCTCTGCTAGCAGTTTTTCCACTTTAGCTCAAGCTTATTTTGCGTCCTGACAATTTTTTTTTTCTCTCTCTGAAGATTATGCTCTATAACATCCCTGCGGCAAAAGATCACAAGTTCTAAGTAACTATGCTTTTAATAATCCATTTCCTGCCCCCTGACGATTCAGTTGATTTCTGGAGTCTATCTTCCATGGCGCTCTTCTTTCCTCATGTCGCTGCCGCTTCATTTCTCGGTGGCAGATGTCCTGTAAAATCTCCCAGGACGCTGTTGATAAACTCTTTCCTTTTGCTATCAGCATTCCGTCACCTTCATTACCTGCCTATCTTCGCTTTGGTGCACAAATCATTTCATTTGTCATGCAGAGTGTCTTCAGACGTGTGTTATGGCACAAGCGGAACACGATGGGAACCGCAACAAACAGATGGTTTGACGATTTTAGATACCGGTTTGCCTCATAAACCAAAACCTGCTCAGCAAGCATGCACTGTTATAATACTGAATGCTTTTTAGGCTTGCTTTCTGGTTTTCCTTCACAGACATGGCCTTGTGGTTACAACACATGTTCTGCGAATAGGGAATGGGCTGGTGATCTGAGATAGAATTAAATATCATAAAATCGAGCTTAATGCATGCTTGCTTATGTTTCCGGCCTTAGGCACACATATGATATACAGTCCTATATGGCCACAGTACTTATTCAGTGACTCATGGGAATAACCCTTCACCTCACTTCAGGCATCTGGTTTCATATTCCGCATGCTCATAACGGATCAATAAACATCCAGATCATATTCAAACCTCTTTTATAGACTCCAAAGTGAACCAGGTCATAATCAGACACACACCTGGACAGAATGTTAAGCTCTGAGGGGTTTCGCTTCAGTTTGTGGAATTCACCAGTCCATTAAGACTGACACTTTAAGCGTGTCTCTGAAAGTTGATAATCAGCTGTGGGCCACATCATCAACGCTATTGATTCAGCCAGTGACAGCGACACCCAGCGTTAGCCAATACTGTCACAAACCTGGATTAAAATGCACTCGGTGTAATTTCATGGGTGGGTTCACTTTCACCCCTCGGCTGTGAGTTTCTCAAATAATACAGATCAGTCTATCCATACATACTCATTTATCACTCAAGCATCTCATGGTCAGCAGAACTGTCCATTCAAATATATATAATAACTGTGCATCACTAAGTTTGTTCTGACATTAGTAGCTGTAGTATATATATATATATATATATATATATATATATATGGTCCCTTCAAGGGGCATTTTTATTGCATTATCTAACAAAAGGAAATAATACAGTAATTTACAAAGAAAGGCAAAAGAATAATATTAAAACAAAATGATACATAAATTATTCTAATATAGCCTAATAAATTACATAAAATATCCAAAATACATATAGGCTAATTTTAATAACAACTTTGTTTTAATGTGAATAATGAAGTGCAGAAATAATATAAAAGGAAAATTAAATAAGAATTTTGACATTAAAGAAAAAAGGAAAATCACGTAATAAAAATAATACAACTTCTAAAATTCGTAATAAAAAAATATGATGCATAACGATATGACAGTAAAATCAACATAAAGATATGCAATATTATAATAATATCGCTCAGTCTCTCTCTCTCTCCCTCTCTTTTAAGAAATGATCGGGTCAGTGATGCTCAGACAGACAGTGGAGTACTTGGATGGAGGCTTCGTCGCAGTCTGCAGCGTTCATTCCTAACGTGTCTGTCTACATCTAAACCCACCACAGGACTGGACAAACCGGGACTATATAACTTGCTTTGTCTGATATGGATACGCGTGCCGTGCTGCATTAATTAAAGAGGGGGACATTTTAGTGATGCCAACATCCAGAGAGCATCTGTGTTGTCGTTACAAGCGCGCGTGCTGAAGTTGGATTGCGGATCGTTTATTGTATCGAGCTTGAAACACAATCCGAGCCGTTTTGACACCGCGGATGTGTCTATGTTGTGTATGGATGTGAAGACATTCTCTTTACATCGCGCGATGCGTTTCTGTTGTCTCTGACACTATATGGGGATGTATGTAAATAAATGACATTAGTTTAGTGTTATCATCACGCTTGTTTGTGTGTACACTTCGCTTATTCGACTGGAGGAGACGGAGAATGAATTGACGGACTTATTTTACTGAAGATCCTGAGGACTAAGAGATAATATATCGCCAGTAACCATTTCTATTTTTGGAATAGAGTTCTTCAAACTGTTCTTTCATCGCTAATTTGACTAGCGTATTGTGCTTATGTGGAAAAATTTAACTTTACAGGTTTTATTGAAGTCAGACCGAATCAATCTGACTGTACATCGACGAACGTCATTTTAAGGGTTAGAGCGAGTTAAATAAAATAAAATAAATAATAATAAAATCCCACACATTCCAGAAACTTGTTAAAACGCTGGAGGACCGTCAAGAAGATGTTGCATGGATTGTTGTAACTGCTTTCTAGTGTCTACATCGTATCATTAGGTCCATCTATGCACCTCCTCATAAAGATCAGCTGACCATCTAAGGGCGTGAAGTTCTTCCAACCTTCTAAATATCTGCTTCTACTTCATTCAAAGAGCATTTAAACTCAAAGAACCATGGATATTAAAACCGAGTCTGAAGATAATCTGGACTGTGATCGTCCCGCGCCCATTGAAGTTTTCGCCAGCAGGTCTACGCTCCATGGCTTCTCACACATGTTCAGTTATGAACGCCAGTGCATCAAACGATGCATCTGGATCATGTTTTTCATGGGTTCGTTTTCGTTCTTGGTGCTTGTTTGCGTGGACCGCATCAAGTTTTACTTTCAGTACCCCCATGTCACCAGGCTGGACGAGGTCACAGCACCAATGATGGCGTTTCCTGCCATTACCTTCTGCAACCTGAACTCTTTCCGCTTCAGCCGCGTGACGCGCAACGACCTGTACCACGCGGGTGAGCTGCTCGCGCTGTTAAACGGCAGGTGAGTTGTGTGCAAACCTGTAAAACACATTTTAAAATGACAAAGATAGTGACAACTTAAAAAAAAAAAAAAAAAGGACAAATGTTACTAGACTACAACTACATTTTACTCAGAGTTGTATTTTGGCTCTTTTTTTTTTTTCTTTGAAGAATTCAAAAAGAGCACCAAGCAACATTATTGGTTTTAATATAAGGTGACTTTCAATAGAAATTCACTTACCACTTTTAATGGTTCTCGCCATTTTGTTCGTTTTATGTGACGCTAAAACTGTGGAGCGTTAGAACTTTAATTAATACTAAATAATTACAAATTTTAAAATTCAATTCAAGGAACATGTAAACAATTTTTTAGACAAGCTATTGCACCATGAACCTATCTGTATTAATTTTAATAACAATTTTTGTTTTGTTTTTGTTTTATAAAGACCAAGACACTGTATGCTGAAAGTCTTGATTACAATTGGTGGGAGATGTTAAAGGTTACATTTTGAATAATATATATATATATATTCTGAATTATTATAGCCTACACATTTTACCATTACACAAAATTTAGCGACGCGCATATGTTATATTTGTGAATTAGCATTGTGGTTTATTAAGAAATTATTACATAAAGAACTTGTAAGAAATGATTTAGCTTTTTATTTACTCTTGTTTACATTTGTGCCGTTCCATATTTGAGCTGTTTTTCTTAGTTAATTCATGAGGTTGATGGCATTGTGAAAGATTCATGTGTTTAAAGCTTATATTTCGAGTATTACACAATTTAATATTACACAGATGGTTTTGAAAAGCGGTCTCCTAGCAAACACATGAAAACAGAAATTATCGTTGGTTGTTGACAGAGGTAAATGACATCTGTTTTATCTCAAGGTTTATGTCTGTATGATTCTCTAAAGTATGACTGTTGTTTGTCAGAATTTGACTGTCATTAGACACTCTTTGTAATTTAATCCGAATCTGTATTTTAGCTTTGATGGGAGTTGAAAACATAAGCTGTAAACATTCTGCCTCGTTGAAAATGAGAGGAGAGTTAGAGCGTTGACTTGCCTGTCTGTAAATGAAAAATGATTTCATCCCCTCAGGTGTTGAAAGCCCCGGTGAGGGCTGAAGTGAATCATCATTGATTCGATGTAACTGATAACACCATGTGTTGTGCTTGTGGCAAAAGCGCAGCCATTAGAGAAGCAGAAGTTCTGCTCTGAGTTTGGATTCTTCTCTCAGAACTGTGATTGTCACTGCGGTCGGAGCCGCTCCAGAACTCATTGAACACATCAGTGTCTCTATTGGCAGTGCAGTCTGTCTCATCGCTTTTCAATAACAACACATTTGGCAGGGATGAATAATTGATGCCAGGTTTAAATTTTCGTTGAAAAGTCAAGCTCGACTAATATTCACTTTGCTGGATTACTTTTTGGACGTATATTGCATTTGAAGGCTTTCTGGAGTGCTGTTTATTCTTAACAGCTCATATGTCAGTTCCAGATTAAAGCTGCATGCCTGTTCTTTGACATTTCGGTTTGGTTTCTTATCATAAGCATTTAGGGGTCTGAAATGAGGCATGTTTAGGGTTAACATAAACATAAGGCTTTGGGTGAGGTATTTAGCAAGAGGAATGTTGCTATTGATTTATGTTTGTGCTCTTGAGTGTAGATTTTGGTGTTTTGTGGAGACACATTGAGATCTTTTTCTCAGAAGAAACATCTGAAAGGAAGAGGACTTAAACATCTCCACTTACTTCCCATGTAAACTAACTGTGGTGTAGGAGAAACATTTTAGATATGTTATGTTAGTTGAGTAACTTATAAGGCATAGAAGAACTTTAAGTTAGAAGTACATCAGTCTGTCATTTGCATAATTTCCTGTATAAAGGCATCGCTAAGGAAACGTGACTACAGATCGCACATAGCAACCAACTGGAACCCAATCGCCATGGGAACTGGGAGAGCATCTAGGCAAAGTTTCCACTACTAACTCCTCACTTGCAAACACAGCTAACTATGTTACTTAAAGACCAAACGGATAACCAATTTGCATACTATCTTTCATGAATAGTATAGGGTAAGTAAATAATGCAATCCGAATCATATTAGGTCAAATACAATATTTAGTTTACTTTTGGTGGATTTTCAAAATGTACATGATTTTTTGGGCTAATGTTACCCACAGTCCTCTTCAAAACCTAGGGTCCTAAAAGGTGTTCTGCATTGATGCTATAGAACAGGGCTGAGCAACTTCGGTCCTGGAGAGTGTCCTGCAGAGTTTAGCTCACACCCTAATCAAACACACCTGAACAAGCTAATCAATGTCTTCAAGATCACTAGAAAGCTACAGGCAGGTGTGTTTGATTAGGGTTGGAGCTAAAGTGACAGTAGGTGCATTTACATGGAGCATTGTAATCGGTTTAAAAGTCCAATCCGAATGAAAATGCTCCATATAAACACCTCAATCGGAATAAAAATGCCCAAACCGAATGAAATTGTAATCGGTTTGAGAGGGGTGGGATAAACCTTTCTATAAACCGAACAAAATTAAAATCCTGCCATGTAAACACTTTAAACCGATTACTTTGCGTCTACGTCATCACGTCCAGAGGTCGGGTCGTCAGAACGTGAACGTGATGATGTCGGCAACGGTACATTCTGTGATTTGGGGACACCAACACTACAGTAGAGACTGGGTAATAGTGGAGGTATAAAGTTAAAATTTCCATTATACAGTTAAAAACACATTAGAAAGGACTGTGTGACGGACTATCTGCTCTCATGTCCGGAGTGAAAAACAGATCTGAAATGAAGCGCAATTTTCTGCTTTTCAGCTTAGAAACAACACAGTGATGATAGTGAAAGTAGCTCAATGAAAATAAACAACTTGACCAAAAGTTGCCTTTGTCATTTGTAGTTGTATAGATGACAGATTCATAATTTCCGATCTGCTTGAATTTATACGTGCTCACGCCATGAATGTTGTACGAAACACGATTGTGATAAAGCAATGCTCCTTTGATTCATTGTTCAGCAACTCTTGGTAAGAAATCGTGTATTTGTTCCATTTAAGTACAGTACAACTTTGTAGTATCAGAGTACAATTAATCTCAGAGCTGCATTACAGAGGGACATATGATTTCTATGATCGCGTTCTGGTCATATGACTGGCGCTCGAATGAGCATAAAGGATTCAAATATTAACCGTTTATTCTAAGCAAGTGCAAACAGATATTAAAAATATTAACGTAAATATAGGCGTTTTTTCCTCTGGTGACTTGTTTTTGTTGTCACTGTAGGCTATTAGCATATCCTAAAATCGAAAGCAAAGGCACATGTAAACACCATATCGGATTAGATAACGTCTCATGTAAACAGTTCATCGAATCTTTCAATCGGAATGATTTTAATCGGAATGACAAAAAAGTGTACATGTAAACGCACCTACTGACCCTCTAGGACCGAAGTTGCCCAGCCCTGCCATGGGTTCCCCAAAGGACCTTTTACAGTTCTTAAAATAACTATTTTTTTTAAGTGAATACAATTTTAAAAATTGAAAGTTTTTTTTTTTAAATGGAAGAATTCCATGGCTGTCAAAGGTTCTTCATGAAACCACTGATACCAGTAAAGAACCTTGATTTTTGAGGGTACGTTTACACGGTCACACTTTATTTTAAGGTCCAGTTCTCACTGTTAACAAACCATTAGCTACAACTTTTGCCTTAATAAACTCCTAATTTGCTGCTAGTAAGGTAGTTATTAAGTTTGGGTATTGGGTGGGAAAAGGGATGTAGAATATGGTCACGAAAAGCATGTGCTTTATAAGTACTAAGAAACAGCCAGTATGTTAATAATAGGCATGCTAAAAAGCAACTAGTTAATAGTGAGAACTGGTCCCTATATATAAGTGTTACTTTTTACACGACAACGATGTACTAATTACAAAACAATAACAACACTGTCAAAATGGTCCCTGTTCACATGGATCTGCGAAAACAACTAATAACGCTGTAATATTAATGACAGACCAGTAGCTGGCAATATCATTTTGTAAAGAAACACTACGCACCTGTGCACATACCAGAACGAACACATAATACGCATCTACGTGAAGTCACCGTTTTCACAAATTTGCATTACTAGTAGTTTATGTGGAGGCGATAACTTCCAGAATTTGAAAAGTTTGTGTTTCCAGGCCTCCAAAACGCTGTTGTCTTAAATGGACAAAACACATTAAAGGTTTGGCATTTTTAGTTGAAAATGGTGTTGGTAAATGAGTTCAAGTTGCAGTACATTGGTGAGGAAAAAAGGAAAAATGCCATTTAAGGTTGGGTAGATTCTAATGCTTATTTGCATATGCATACCATATGTTTCAAAAATTAGGTATGCGGTATTGTCAATGTAATGGGGTTGCAGTATTTGCACTTCTCTTGTAAAGCATGCATTTTCGTTCATAGTGTAGTTAAGTGTGCAAGCTGGGATGCAACCAGCTTAGGAATTTGCAGTATTCATGTTATTGTTTGAAGATCGTACACTAATCGTGATGTGGCCTTGAGTAAGATGCAGTGACAGCTCGGGCCGATAGTTATCGTGGCATGACAGGCAGAACTTTCCTGCTTTATTCTCTCTGGGATTCATTAGCAGATGTCATCACGGCTCTTCTGAGTCTATTAGAGAAGCTTCACTGACGATCACTTCACATTTACAAGCTATGCAAAAGTGATGCTCTTAAATTTAATATGCCCTCAGTCCACCGCGCTTTAGTCTGTCACATCAGAGTAGCTTTATATGTTAAAGATCCCATATACAGTTTACATAGGAATTGTGTGAGTGTGTGCGTGGAAAAATGAAGTACTATAGTTTCAGATCTATTTCTTGACTCATTATTTGATTAGACTGACAGTTATATGAAAAGACTGACAACACTAAATGTTAAATGCAAGTTTCTGAAGAAAATGTGCTTGCTTTGACTGAAGGTTTATGAGAGGTTTTAGCATGTTGCTAGGGTAGTTGTCTTGGTTACTAGGTGGTTGTTTACTGTCCTTCATCAAAAAATCCTAATCCTAATAATTCCTCAAGATATGGTTGTTTTTCCCCCTCTTATTATCCACTTGGTGAAATAATTTTTGAAAAACCACAGCTGTAAGTGCGAGTACTAGTAGTCATGCTGTATTTATTAAGCGGTGTAGTGTGAGGTCATGTGATTGCTGTGATTATCTTCTAATTGCAGCAATTCTGAAACATTTGTTATTATATACTACATACTACTTTTTTTTAAAACAGGAGGAATTGTACAATCTCTCTACTGTGTAGTGCAGTATTACAGATGACGTGACTTGAAAGAGTCTGGATGTCAGTGAGTGACATTCAGATCAAATCATTCTCATCAGTTCTCTTCTCATCTCGTGTTAAGATCTTTTAAAGAGCCACGCTTATCTTCAAATATCGTTGGATCTGTGTGAAATGAGATCAGTTGAGCTGCGTTTCTTTCAGATTTTGTCTCCGTTTCAGACGTGTCTTTGTGTTGGGGTTAAACACCTGGAGCGTTCGCTTGATTTATTTATTTGATTGCTGACAGGCAGTCAACTAACACCTAAAATTAATTTCTGCTTATTTCATTGCTTAATCAGTTCTATTCTTTCCACTGGGCCAAGTGGAATATTTAACAGGTGAATGATTAATGCTGGCGGCTCTGAATATTGAAAAATTCAGAGAATAAAAGGCAAAGAGAAAATATGAAATGACTAGAGCGTGTAGAGTCAGAAAGTGGACAGATTGCATGTTCAAGCTTCAGAGACGGTCTGTGGTCTCTAAGACCTCAAAAGTTTTCTATGTACTTACGTGAGAGCAAATGCTTTTAGCGATGCTAGCTCAAATGCGCGTGATGTTTTGTTTTGAAATATATTAGAATGCAATTTGTAATTCAACTCAAGTGTGTTGTCAGCACCGCCACGAGGGACGCAACATTAGCATAAACTGTCTTCTTCTACAGTCAGTTTTCTCTTTCAGCTCAATTATTGGCATGAAAGAGCAACAGTTTCTTCTGCTGAGAATCTTATTGGGAAAGTAATCCTACAAATAATATGTGAATGATGTGACACACCTATTGATTTGGCAGCATCTAATGTACTAGTTTTTGTGGTTTGGATCTATATATATATATATATATATATATATATATATATATATATATAAAACACCTGAGAAAAGAAAGTGTTCCGTTTCTCAGTTGTTCTTCGGTGCTGATGGACAACAGCAGGACGCCGTTCGATTCCCTCCATCAGTCCGAGCTGTTACAGAATGACTTTGCAGCTGTGAATCAGTGCGGCCAAAGATCTGTGTGACGTGAACACGTCCACCTGAACACATTCCCACAAACACATCTATGCACATAATTCGACTTCACTAGGGAAAAAAGCAATTCCCCGTACTGCGCTGGTGGGATATTTTTGGCCTATCGATCCAGTGTTCTGTTTTGCCTTAGGCTCAGTAAGAGAGAAACGCTGCACAACATATTAGAATGTCACTAGAACAATCTCAATTTTCCAGCACAAGAATCGCGAGCGCGACCCCCGCCTGTCAGCATGTTCTCGATTACACACAGCTGGGGGCTTTCCAAAACATAGCCTGAAATGTTCTTGTCGACATGCGGCCTCATTGTTTTTAACAAACTAAACCAGTTTTTTTTTTTTTTTTCTAGCTCTGTTGATGAATTGAGCTGTGAATGTTTTAAAGATTTCATTCATATACAATTGAATTTATTTATTTAACTCTATAAAGCTTACTGTGTTGTATTTGATATGCAAATTTCTAAAAGCTCGTTCACACCAAGGATAAAAACTATAATGATGACGATAAAGATGTAGTTTTAATAATCGCTCTAAAGAATAGAGCTATAATGATAACAGCACAAACAAATGATATCATTAGAATTACTTTTCAGAATGATTTTTTCCCAGCTGTTCAACAATGAAAATATTGACAGCCAATCAGAATTTTTCCTGCTTTAAAGAGCTTGAGCATTTAAAGGGGCGGGTGACATAACAGCAACATGCACTTATAATAAACAGAACATTATCGATGCTATAGACGCTAATATAGTTATTGTTCTTGGTGTCTTGGTGATCAAAAGTCTGCTGTTGTACACAATTTCTTTGCTATCTTCTACATTTAACATAAAGTAAAGGCCATGTAGGTAGGACAAATAATATTAACCAGTAATATCAACAGCCACTTTTCTCGATCCAATGAAATTCCAGATCCAAAATCAAGTCCCGTCCTCCATTATTTCACATTAAATGTTTAACTCACATTAAATAATAACTCAAAAGTGCATTGCATTAAGTAAGTTAAATGTGTTGTGTTGTGCTTGTTGTTATCATTTCATGAATGTTTATTCTGCCGTTTTATTCCAATTAGTCACTTTTACGAAATAAGGCAAAATGATGATGCAGACTGCGATTGCAGTTACTTCCAATTTGTTTGTCACACTGTAAATTGAATGTCATGTTTAGGTCATTGTGTTGTGGGATGTTCTTTAGTATACTTATTTTTTTACATATTAGACATTGTTTTACGGCATTTTTTGCAACCTCATTGCAAATATGGATGCTGTGTGCATTGTACAGAAATATTATGGTAGTGTGCTATTCAGAAAATTTGTTTCTCTTAGAATGTAAGTAGTCAGCATTTTTTAATATTATTTTAAAAATGCAAATACCTCTGTTCTGATTGGTTGCAGACTCCTGGTATTTCAGATGTCCGTTCGGTTTGTTTGCAAACAACTGACACAATTCTCCGCAATGTAACTTCCTGTTGCCATGCGGTGAAAAACCAGTCGTGTTGCTGCTGCGGTAAGGCACGAGGCGTAGCGACCAGGAGCTGAGGGGGCTTCAAAGGGATTGGAGGGCTGACAAGAGGAAGCAATTAACTTGTGTCTCATAAGCCATGTGATAAACAAGGATTTATCCCCATGTAATTAGCACTGTTTGTGAAACCATGCCGGTTCTGTGTTGATATACAGGCCCTGCTGTGCTCACCGGCTCTCTGTCATTTCGCGCCTTTACTTCTGGGAAATGCTACCGTGATTCTTTGTGCCACTTCACAGCTTGGAAATGGTAACATTATTGTTGCAAGAGTTTAACAGAGCAGGTGGAAGATAAGTTATGGTCACAAATGTTGGTAGGTTTATCGCAGCCATTATTTTTAATTGAAGGAGACGTAAGCATGTATCTTTAGCGGAGCAGCACTTAGAGCCACTTCTGGGACGCTTCTGAAACATATTAACACTAGCACTGACTACCACTCAGGTGGCTGCGTGTTTTTTCTTTTTCTTTTCATTTTTGGATGAACTATCCCTTTTAAGTTGCATAAAACCTAGTCTTCAGTATGATGGTGTGCTGGCTCCAAACAGACTTTTATCTAGCTAAACCACTAAATTGAGCTTCTAACCTGCTTAAACCAGATGTAATTGGTCCACCTGCTAGACCAACACCAAAACAGTATTTAAATGGATAGTTCAGCCCAAAAATAAGCTTGGGTTATCATTTAGCATCCTCGTGTAGTTTGTAACCTGTTTGTGACTGATTTACTAATACGAAACATAAAAGAAGATATTTTGAAGAATATCAGTGAAAGTCAATAGGGTCCAAAAGCAAAACTGGACCCCACTGACTTTTCCTGTTTGGGGGAAAAATCATAAAAATAAATTCAGGTTTCAAAATGGCTTTTATGTAAATGCAGATCCTAATTATGTACATTTGTTTGCTCAGATTGCACTTTAATATACAGTGTTTAAATGCGTTGCATGTGTTTACCACTTTAATGCACAGCCAAACTGCATAATGGGAGAAATCCCTTCTCTGCTTTATTTAAAACAAGTTGTTTGCTTCCAGAATAACAACATTGTGAGGGACCCCACTCTGCTTACTTTAAATCTCTTGGAAGACTTTTGAGACTTCCCAAACGGTTCATTCTCAGAGTTAATGCGCAATAACGGTGCATTTGTTGTGGCTTGACGTTTAATCAAGCCGCGTCACCTCTCCTGTAATCTGAGAAGTCTGTTTGAGGAAAACCAACATTTTTTTTCTGCACTGAGAGAGCGATGAGGAAGATGCTCTGTCGTTTGTTATACCATCTTTGGAAAATTAAAGTGCTTATGGCCTATAATCCAATTGCGCCTTTCCCAACCTCACTTACCGAGCTTCACGCTGATTACTTTAGGGAGTTCTGGTAGGGCAATATTAAAACTTTGCACACACATACACACACAGAGCAACCGCCGAGGGAGTAGATACAGAAACATCCTAACTCAGTTGGTGGAGTTCCTGGCGGCATCTGTTTCCTGTTGGCATCATCAAAACGTGAGTCTGAATGAAGTTAGAGACTCATAAGAGCAGGAGAAGGTGCAGGGGCCTTGAAGAACCATGTGAAAAAGGCAAGACACTGCAGACAAAACCATTGTTTATTCAGTGGTCAAAATACAAATTTAAGTGTTTTTTTTTTTTTTTTTAAGACTATCTATTTGCATCTGCAGATATCAATTACTATACGTATTTTAAAAGCAGTTTCTCAAAAAACTTCAGCAGCACTTACATGCACCAAACTTTACGGTTTTGTTCCTGGCTTTATTCTGAAGGTTTTTACAGAGGGATTTGAAACAACATGAGGGTGAGTAAATGATGACAATTTAAAATTTTGGGGTGAAAACCTGATCTTGTGACAAAAACGTTTATTATTATTAATTGGAAAACTTGTTTGACCTCCTTTCTTCTGTAAAACACAAAATTAGGTATTTTGGGGGAAAAAAAATACATTGAAAGTCAATGGGGTCCAAAAACATTGGAACCATTGACTTAAACTGTATGGGCCAAAAAAACAGTAGCATAAATTCAACCTGGATTTGCATGGACAAAAGTGATTTTATTTTTCCACCAATATTTATTTTTCCCCGAGCTTCATAAATATCACAAAAAGCACCATAAAAGTTTCATAAAATAGGTTAAAAAAAAAAAAAGATATCTTTGAACAGACTGAAATTATTGCTAAAAAAATATTTGCTCCATCTCTCAAATGTTCACTTTTGCACATTCAAATATGGCTTATTTCAATGTGTTGCATCAGTGACATAAAATTGAGCAATTCTCATGTGTTTTGTGTCAGATCATGTTTGAATGTGCTGAATCATTCATTTTCAGAGGTTAGCGACATATATTTGGTCCATTGCTAATTGTACGGCTTGAAATATAGTGCAAAAGTCGTATGGACTACTGTAACGATATTTTTATTTTGCTTTTTATGAAGGTTCCCACTTCGCTTTAAAATTTGCAAAGTTTAGGTATACGAATATAAATAATCCTCCGGTGTCCCATAATGTTCAAATAACAGTTCAGTGAAGTGTGAACACTTTCATTAGTTGGCTGGAAAATAAAGAAATAAACGCTGTGGATCACTTTAAGACCATCTAATCAAGCAGTATCTCAATGCTAAGCTATCAGTGTTAGCTATCAACTCACTTTGTAGCACCGCTTTGTAAATAATCATATTCTCAGTCTAACAGAGAGAAATAGCGCTCCACTCACGCTCACAGGTAGGCCTCGCTCATACAAGCGCTAAGCGAACTGCTCCCAGCAGGCATTTAATAAGAGAGCTGTAACAGGCCGCCGGTCGAAATTCAATATTCTCTAAAGGTGAATAAATCACGGATCACAGATCCGTGCCAGATCTCGATGTGGGCTTACTTAGAGTCGGAAAATATCCACCCGTCTAAGGTGAGATGGTGAAGCCGGTGGTCTTAAATTGAGTTAACCTTGCGCTGTGGTCGGCCTTACAGAGCTGTCGTTCTTCTGTGTGGCTATTATTAGCAAAGCGAGATATAAAAGGTGAGGCTAGCAGGTTCTCCGGTAAGCAGTGGTCACTCCCACGCTCGCCGGATGGGCAAAGAAAGGATATTGCCACAAATAATGATATGAACCTTAACCGAAGCAGACCACCTGTTATCACATAAATCCTCCTGGTTTTGTGAGGTGCTAACACAGTTTCTGGGAGTAGTTGTGAAGAAATCCTCACAGGACCTCTTGGTGCTTTTTCAATTTGGTTTTGGCCGTTTGCCACTTTTTCCGAGAGCAGAGAGAGGACGAGAAACTATTGTAAGCTGGAATCAAACATGTCACGGTTTTGGATTTTACTTCAAGACAAAATCAAAATTAACTATTTACTTGGTCTTATTGTGAGTGTTTTATCTGTTATTTTAAAGAAAAAAAATGGTTCATCATTCATTCTTAATCGTTCATTACAATTAAACAGAAATAGCCTTAAGTCAAAGACTCTTGTTTAAATTAATATATGTTTCTGGTCTTATGGTAAATGTATGTATGTAAATCTTATGTTTTTTTTTTACCGTTTTTTTTAAGAAAAAAATAATACTGATGGTCAAAATCGAATATCTACTTTAATAATACATATTTCTAGTCGTATTGTGAATGTTTCATCTCTTATTTTAAAGAAAAAAAAAACTAAACGTTAAAGAAAAAGGGCTTGTAATCTTCCATTATTAAAAATTAAACAAATATCAAGAGTTAAAGGGGTCATATAATACCAATTTTCCACAAGTTGATATTATTCTTTAGGGTCTTAATGAAAAGTCTGTAACATAGTTTGGTTAAAATTTCTCACTGGTAGTGTAAAAAACACCTTTTTCACCCTGTCAAAAACAGCTCTTGTCAGAGCAAGCGGTATTGTGTCATTCTCCTTTAAATGTTAATGAGCTCCGCTGACTCCGCCCCTCTCTTCCCAGCCGCTCTCTGAGGGACTGATTACTTTAGCCGCATTCATCGTGAAACTTGCTAATTAGCACATTATTAGGAAAGGCCATTTGCAAAGATTAATTTAAAAAACCTTGTACTCACTTTTTCTGTAGGTGAAGCTGGATCATAAACGATTCGTGCGAACATAGACGCATTTAGGTAGATGGAGGGCGCATTCCCTTCAGAACAAAACGTAATCCTCTTCAGCCGCTCAGATGACAGGAGTAAATGACTACTGCTATGTTCATTATTACATCTAACAACAAAACACCTCAATCGCTTAGGAGTCATTCTTGTCTACATCTGCTCTGGCGGTGAAACAACTGATGACAGCTCACTCAGGGCGGGTCTGAGGTAAGACACCAGTTCAGTCTTTGCTAAAACTCTGCTGTCAATCAAACTATCGTGGGCGGGGCCTCCGTCCGTGTGACGTCACACGGACAGATGGCTCGATTTGAGAAAGGGGTAAAGATCTTTTGTTCAACTTATGTTAGACCTGTTTTAATGTGGTTTAATCCACTCTACTAGGCGTCTGAGAACTTAAGACAGACGGTCGATGGGAAGACGCGGTTACGCCAGTGATCCATTTTGTCGTCTGTCTCATGTACAGCAGGTCGAATTGAAAGTGTCCAAATATAACTGCTTGTTTTGAGATGTGAACTGGGTTCGGTTTCAGTTCTGTCATTTCTGTTGTCATGTTTGTTGTTTTTGTTGCTTTACTAGTGCCCCTTGTTTGTTACTGATGGAACTTGATTTGATTTCTTTTATTTGAACTTGACAGTTTCGTTTAAGCCCTGTCTCAGGTTCACATACAATACACGGTATGTTTGCATCTCAGGTAGAATGCAAAGTTACAGCCCCCGATTAAGAAAGTGGAAATTAAATACAAACCGGATCAAGCTGGATCTCAAATCAAATGGTGAATTTTACATTAGAACTACGTTTTGTGTATTTTTTTGTTGATGTTGTTTATTTGGTGCACTGTAAAATGTGTACGTACACACTATGTTGAGTATTATCTTTTTTTAGACCTACTTCACACAGAGAGGACAGGAAAGGACAAACCAACTGCTCTCTTGGTAAAACGTAATTATTTTACAAGCTTTAGAAGAAAATTAAAAAAGTACGAAGTATGAAGGTCCACCTGTAAATCTAATCATCAGTGGGGCGTAAGCAGATCAAATGATATAAAATTATACAAATTCACCTCCAATTTGGCAAAATGTAAAATAGTTATTATGTCAATGTCACTGTGTATTAATGAAGAAAAAATGATATCCACATTCCCATACACATTTTGTATTTGTTCATTTTAGACATTTTTACAAAAAAATGGAGAGTTCTTGTCTTAATAAAAAAGAAAAGATATTAATGTTCAAAGTTAAAAAAAAAAAAAAAAAAAAAAGAAAGGTGTAAAGATCTAACAAACTTAGGGAATTACATTTGAAAATCCTTCATAACATTTATGTTAGTAATTATACTCTGTCAAAATTTATGGATATTGATGGAAAATGCTCATTTTGTTCAGATCAGCCAGAAAAATTGGTACATCTTTTTTATGAATGCTACCATTCAAAAAAGTTTTGGGGAGACTTATCCTTGTATGTCCAAGAGAAAACTGGTTATAGTTGTGATTTGAATTCAAAAGATGTTTTATTTTATTTTGAATCAAAAAGTATATCTGTTAACTTTATGCTGAATCTTATATGATTTTATTTGGTAAGTTTCATATCCATAAAAGTAAAATAAATAATTCTAAACCTTGTTTGAAGGTTTTTATGGTTGATGTACATTCATATATGGACTCTCTTCAGTTTATCGATAGTAAAAAAAGGAAAGATACAATTGTATTTGCTAAAGAGCTGAATTTAATTGAAAAGTGATCTCATATATGCTGTCTTTTGGATTATTGACATTTAGTTGCTCTTTTCTTTGTATTCTTGTCAAAATGTATATTTGTATATTTATATCTGTAATGTAGGCTGTAAACCCACGTTTATTTTTTATTTGGATGTCTTGATATAATTGTATATTTTTCTTTGTTGTAGTTCTAATAAAGAAAAAAAAAGAAAGGGTTAAATATTTAACGAGATTACAAAAAAACCACTGGGTGGATTTTTATCATTATAGGGTGGTTGTGTACACACACTGCCAACACACATTTCAGTTCAAACAACTTGTAAAAGTGCATGTAGCATTATATGACCCCTTTAAAGTAACAAACAGAACTAAATAAATACATAATAAATATTATTTTAAATGTTAGTTTGAAAAAAAAAAAAAAAGGAAAAGGAAACTGTCAAAGTTAAACAAATATCAAGATATAAGTCAAAATAGAATTATTAATGTTGGAAAAATTGGCTATTTGCTATTTAAAATATTTGTTCCAGGTCCTATTGTGGAATGTGTTATTTTAACGGGAAAACAGTTTTTTAAATGTTATTTTAAAGAAAGAATTTTAAAGTTCGTCTTCGTAATCTGTCATCAAAATTAAACAGCAATATCAAGATGGGAAGTAGTATTAGTATAATTATAGTCAACATCACAGTTGACTATTTACTTGGTCAATATTTGTTTCTGGTCTTATAACAATAAGTATTGAATCCGTTATTTTAAATAAAAAAAATGTTTATCTTAAATTAAACGACATTCCTTTTTAGATGATGTCTGAAGGACTCCTTTTTCGATTTCTGAATAAAATCAAGCCTAGCCCCTTTTCATTTTGTTAAACTGTAGGTGCAGTAGTTGTGAAGTGAAATGGCATGTGAATGAAGTTTCACGTTGATTTGAAATATGGCTGTCAGATTTGAATTAAAATGATTTAGTCTGAAGGAGAAGATTAACAAACCACTTATGAAATTCCAGCTAATGAGATCTACTTCAAGCTCGACGAATTCCACAGCTAATTGACGTTATTTTTCTGTCTTGTGATAATTAACAGCAAGGGGCCTCAAACGGGAAGTTATCCTGTCATGTGACGCCCCTCCCTACAATAAACACAACTGATATTCTCATAGCGTCATGCGTGTACATGTGAAACTGTGATGCTCTGATGAGAAAAGACCAGGTAAGCATCTGAAAGTCATGTTAGTTTTTATAGAGATAAATGTAAGAAATCGAGGCAGTAATAGAGATGGCAATATTAGTGTTGTACTTCAAGATGTTCCAGTCTGTAGTGTGTTTAATTCAGGCTCCCAGCAGCTCTGCGTGAGAATGTTTGTTGTAGAGATTAGCCAGCTTAATCGACACTGAAGATGTGATTATATGTCAACTACCTCAGATTATCATACTCAACATCAGTTTAGCACTGCGGAAATGTCACATTTTTAAACCAATCACCCAATTTTGCTTTTTTATGGCTTCTCAGGTATCTACTGTATGCAGTGCTGCTTGAAAGTTTGTGAACCCCTTGCAGAATCTGTGAAAATGTAATTTTAACAAAATGCATGTCTTTTTTAAATTTTTTATTTAGTACTGTCCTGAGTAAGATATTTTACATAAAATATGCTCACATTTAGTCCACAAGACAAAAAAAAAAAAAAAAAATTATTAAAATAACCCCCTTCAATACACATTCTTAATACTGTGTGTGGTTACCTGGATGATCCACGACTGTTTTTGTTTTGTGATGGTTATTCATGAGTCCCTTGTTTGTTCTGAACAGTTAAACTGAGCACTGTTCTTCAGAAAAATCCTCCATGTCCTGCTGAATCCTCAGTTTTCCAGCATCTTTTGCATATTTGAGTCCTTTCCAGAAGGCAGTGACTGTATGATTTTGAGATCCATCTTTTCACACTGAGAACAATTCAGGGACTCAAACACAGCTATTAAAAAAGGTTCAAACATTCACTGATGCTCCTGAAGGAAATACGATGCATTAAGAGCCGGGGGGTGAAAACTTTTTGAATTTGAAGATCAAGGTAAAATTGTACTTAATTTGTCTTCTGGGAAACATGTGCCTTCAGAAGTACCTTCTGTTGCTTCTGAAGGGCAGTACTAAATGGATTCTTTTTTCTTAAATATATTTCTACAAAATAAGAAAAATTTGGACATCTTCATCCCTGTTCAAAAGTTTTCACCCCCAAAAATAGCATGCATTTTGTATGATCTCTCTTATTTTGTTAAAATTACTCACATTTTCACAGATTCTGAAAGGGGTTCACAAACTTTCAAGCAGCGCTGTATATTGTGTGTATATATGGGGAGGTCTGTGAGTAAGGCAGGCTTACAATGGGAGCCCGTCAAGTGCTCTTGTCATGGTCAGTGTGGACTCAGAACTTTCCTGAACTGACAGCGCCGCAGACTAAGAGGATAATGGGCTGAGAGTGAGACAGGGACAGCGCTCTCTGTGTGTGCTGTCATGCCTGCGTTTCGCTGTCTCTCTCAAGCCCGTCTGTCCTTCTGTCTCACCACCTCCATTAATCTTTTACTTTGTGCTACAGCAGCGAGAGGAAACCTACCTGACAGCTTGTCTGTGTGGTGAGAGGTTCGAAGAAAGCGCAACAGAAGGACGCGGATGGTCTGACGGAAATGAAACCAGCTCCTTCAAACAGACATATTCTCACCTGTTTGCTCTCCAAAACACCATATGATGCTTCTTACATGTTTCAGAGACTAAAAATAAACAAGTTTAGCTAATTGTGTAATATTATACAAAATATATTAACCATTAGTCAAAATATGACTTTTTCCAATCTTGTAAGTAATATTGCATGTCAGGGCGAGATTTGCATCTCATCATATCAAACCCCAAGTCTATCTTCATTTCAGCCAGTGGATTTTAGTGTGACGCTGCGGTCATGCTGCTAAGGAAGCCTGACAAGCTGTCTTAATTGCGAGGTTAATTACTGAAAGTCACGGCTGAGTGAGTGTTGTTTTAGTGAAGATTTAGAGTATTTTCCTCCTCATCCCTGAGTTTTAGTCCTTTTCTTTAGGAAGAATAAAAGGGCAACATTGGTTGCCTCAGAGAGTGATTCGTGCTGTGGCTGCGCATCCTTTCATTCATTCATCTTTTTTCAAAATCTTTTGCATTCATTCAGAAAAAAATGCAGAATAATCTTTAGTAGGACGTTTTAAAGAGATAAGTACTTCTGTAAATAAATAATACACCCAAGTTCATTTATATTAAGGAGTTACAATTAATTATTGTAAATCATGATATTTAAAGTGCTAAACTGTGCTAAACCTCTAATATAACCAAATTACGAATGGAATACAGCTCAATTCATGAGCTGATGATTTGAATCAGGTGTGTTAGATAAAGTGGGGGAAACGGCATTAAAAGAACATATATTTGTGAACCGGACTACACCACTCGCACATGTTTGTTTGCTTGTTTTAATGTACAGGCCGAGAAGATTCAAAGTTATTTGTTTGTGAAGCTTGTTCAAAATCAAATGTTTTCTTGCGATTGCTTTGCAGCATACAGTCGATCCATCTCATCACATTCGGTTGAGACTACAAACTCACTCAAAACACGATTGTCCTGGAGTTTGAGATTTGGCGGGATTTTGTATTTGCCTTTATTACTGTTAAATAACGGTCGCATCTGGCACATGCACTTTATTATATTTATAGGTAAATTTGAAAACTCCGGAGCCACCAGTTTCAGCCAAACTTCATGTAGTCTTTTGGTAAGTTTCTTTGTCTACTTACTGTGAAGTAGACTGTTTTCTTAATCCCACTCCTGCTTAAATCCTGACCATTACTGCCCGCTCCCGCGATTTTTGTGTCCGCTCGCACAAGCATTCTAACATTGTAAATAATTTTCGCGCATCAGATAGCTATCAATATGCGGGCTATTGAAAACACTTTAGAATAAGCGCTCGCTGTTCACTTTCGACTTTACAGTTGTGCGTACTCTGTTTAAAAGAAGTATATTTTACAAGATAATCTATTTATCAGTGAGCTCAGGATCTGTTGTGCAGCAAATCCTCCCCCATGGTCTTGTTAGTAATCTCTCCTTACTCTCGACCCGTGATCAGTGAAGTCAGACTCTGCAGCTCGTGTGGATGCAGGTTGTCAAGTCTGACTTTTCCCCATGGAATTAGGCTACATTTAAACTGTTGCTATGGTTGATTTTCCCACGTGGGTTAAAGGCTTGAAATATTGCATAAATTGCATTTGACTGAAATGCTTGCATTGAAACATTAGCATTCTACCTCCCAAATAGCAAATGTAAGTCTGCAAGATGTCTGTTAAAGATCGCTTGATCTGGAAAGCATCTGCTGTGTACAAACATGTGACAGATGTCTGTAAGATGTCAGTTTTACATACATTCTAAATCGGAAACATCTTAAAGACATCTAATAAATGTCTATTTGACATCTTATAGGAAACGTCCTAGATGTATTGCAGATGAGCAAACACTCTAAAAAATAAATTTTGCAGATGTAAAAGCAGACGTCAAATAGATGTCTCCGTGATATGCGTGTGCTATTAGCGCTATGATAAAACTGCGCTAGATAATTTTTTGGTATTTTGGATATGGCCATTGTGCTAGAGCTGGTTTTGACTGGCATGGGCTAGTTTTGTCATGCAGACAACCCTGGCTGTATTGGTTTAGTTTTGCGTACATTTTCCAGCTGATCTAAATGCGCCAAATCACGGGCTGGCGGGATCCGTGCTATATTTTTTTGACCGCCCACAGTAAAAGTAAAACCAGCCCTCTAGTGTGAAGTGACATATCAGTGTACAATTGTTCTTATGAGAGATATGTTGCATTAGAGGGAAAACTTGTATTTTATTTGTGATTCACATCACGTTCTGTCAGTTCTGTAAGTTTTTAAGAAAAAGTCTGTCAGCAGTTTGAGCAGACAGGAAATCATGGGTGTATGTCCATTGTCCATGATGGCTTTACCACTGTAATAAAATTGTGCTTTTTTCCCAAAGCGATTGCCATTCAATGTGCTAGACTCAACATGCTTTCCTGATTGAAAATGTCTTATCTTATCAGGTATGAGATCCGGGATACACACTTGGTAGAGGAGAGCGTTATGATGACCCTGAAGGATAAGGCGGACTTCTCCAACTTCAAGCCCCGTCCCTTCAACATGCGCGAGTTCTACGATCGAACGGGCCACGACATTAAGGAAATGCTGCTGTCCTGCTACTTCAGAGGAGTCGAATGCAGCCCCGAAGACTTCTCTGTGGTGAGCATGAGTGCAAACTTTGTTTCAGGTGCAGAAGGACGGAATCTGATTGGTGGAGACTGGAATGATGGGGAAATTGGGTTTATGTGTTTTCTAGGTACTTGAATTTGGGGTTTTTTCAAAAGGTCTTCAAATGTAATTTATAGGTGCACCATTGACTTTACTGTCAACGTTCCTGAGTGAGGTGGACTTGTCATCTTTAGGTCATGTGTTGAGTTCGTACAGTTGTACTGAAGCGAGCATTGCTGCCTAGTGAGATACCAAGAGATTATTTTTACCCAAGGGGTCGTATCGATCTGATCCTCTGATAATACCGTGAAGAGGCCTCACTTAAAAGATTCCTTTATTCTCCTGGTGATCCACAGATAAGGATTCTGGAATGGGTTTATTCGTCATCTTGCTATATCTGATTGATGGCATCTGTAGAAGGAAAGGTGTTTTTCCATATAGATGCTGTATTACTTTTTTTTTTGAAAAATGTTTGTTTCCAAATATGTACAGTTGGTTATATTTTGAGTGTATTTGGCAAAATTGCAGTAACTTTTGATTGACACTTAATGGAACTTATATAATTATTTATTTTAATTGATGCGCAATCATTGAGATTGCTAGTTTAATTTAAGCTTTAAGACATTATCGTCCCGGTTAACGTGAATGACTCGGATGGAAAAGCTTTTTAAGGTGTGCTGTCTCCATAGATCAGTTTAAAGAGCTGTGTGAGAGGACCGTATTGATTATTGATAAGAGGCGATTAATTAGTGTTACTCTTACGAGAGATGAAAACTGACATTTTTAAGTGCTGCAGAAGATCTGAACAATATTACGATTGATTTAAAACTACTTCCAGTGCAAGTCTGAGTTTGTGTTCGATTTATTTAGTCTCTCGACATCTGAAATTTGCCAACTCAGCTTTTTACATTCATTCAAAATTTAATGCTTTGAGAAACTTATTTTCATTCCAAGCAAAAATCTCACGTTTTAGGCACTAGAGAAATTTTTGGTGGATTTTTCCACCATTTGAAGTAAAATAACTGCTTTTTCCAATGTATTTCAATATTTTAAAAAATTTAAAATACTTCCTTTTATAGTGCTCTTTTTCAATGGTGTGCACTGTCTGAAACATTTGAGGTCATTATAGGAACCTAAACCTAATTGGCTGACCTCATGCTCTTGGATAATCAGCTGATTGTCATGCATATAAACCCCAGTTTTAAAAGCATATGCTGAGATGTAAGAAAGCATCCGTGCCATTTCTCTCAGTGTCCTGGTGGACCCATAAGCCCCAGCTGCTGTGAGATCCCTGTGGTGGAGCGCACACGAGTATGAGGGGCATTGTGCTGATGTGAGTGTGTGTTTGTGCTGATGTTGAACAGCTCAGCAGAGAGCAATAACACTGTATGATGAGACACACATGAGCAATAAAGCAACTAAACTACCTTTACATGACACATGTGTGAGGCTTGCTGTGTCTATCTATCATTCTCTCTGTCTGTCATTTGCTCTATCTTTCTATATTTCTGTATTTTTATTCTTTAGATCGGTCATTTGTTCTAGCTCTTATTCGAACTATTGGCTGTTTGTTCTGGCTCATTCTACCATCTGCTCTTCGTTCTAGTTCATTCTAGCATTGGCTGTTCGTTCTAGCTCTCATTCTGGCTATCAGCTGTTCGTTCTAGTTCATTCTAGCATTGGCTGTTCGATCTAGCTCTCATTCTACCATCAGCTGTTCGATCTAGTTCATTCTAGCATTAGCTGTTCTATCTAGCTCTCATTCTGGCTATCAGCTGTTCATTCTAGCTCTTATTCTGGCTATCACCTGTTCGTTCTAGTTCATTCTAGCATTGGCTGTTCGATCTAGCTCTCATTCTACCATCAGCTGTTCGTTCTAGTTCATTCTAGCATTGACTGTTCGTTCTAGCTCTCATTCTGGCTATCAGCTGTTCGTTCTAGTTCATTCTAGCATTGGCTGTTCAATCTAGCTCTCATTCTACCATCTGCTCTTCATTCTAGTTCATTCTAGCATTGGCTGTTCGCTCTAGCTCTCATTCTACCATCAGCTGTTCGTTCTAGTTCATTCTAGCATTGGCTGTTCGATCTAGCTCTCATTCTGGCTATCAGCTGTTCATTCTAGCTTTGGCTGTTCATTCTAGCTCTCATTCTGGCTATCAGCTGTTCATTCTAGTTCATTCTAGCTTTTGCTGTTTATTCTAGCTCTCATTCTGGCTATCAGCTGTTCATTCTAGTTCATTCTAGCTTTGGCTGTTCATTCTAGCTCTCATTCTGGCTATCGGTTGTTCGTTCTAGTTCAATTTAGCATCATTTGTTCATTCTAGCTCTCATTCTATCTATCAATCTTTTTAGCTATTGATTGTTCATTTTAGCTCTCATTCCAGCTGTCATTCATTCTAGTACTCATTTTAGCTATCATTCGTTTGTTCTATTACTCTTTTGTTCATTCATTCGTTTTGCCAAATTCGTTCCATCTGTAGTTCATTTCACCGCTATGTCACTTTCTCTAGTGTTCTGATGTTTTTTTTGTCTTTCTGTCCTTTGTTTGTTCAAATGTTCATTCATTCTAGCTATTGTTTGTTCCATCTAGTATTCTGTCTGTTGGTTTTTCTTTTATTAGTTCATTCTGTGTTTGTCTGTTATTCAATCTGTTCATCTATTGTTAGTTTGTTCATCCTGTCTGTCATCCGTTCTGTGATCTGTTCGTTTTATCGCAGTTCTATTTTTATTATTATTATTATTAAGCCATTCTTTTGTTATTATTTAGCTGCTTTCTGACTCCAAGATTGAGTTTTATTTTGCACCTGTCGAAAACAGTCAAGTCATGCATCTCTTGGTAGATGTTGCACCTTTGTGGATAAAATGGCCAGTGTACTTTAATTACACTCTCATTATAACAAACCACACAACACCAGAAGGGTCGTTTAGTGTAGGTTCCTTTAGCGAAAGAACACTGTGACCTAAAAACAGACCCGAGTTCAGTCTGAGTTGATGCGTTTGTTGATGATTGTACGCATAAATCCATCCGTCTCATCCCGATGCCTCAGTCCGCTGCTCCTGTGATAAAGAGTTTGAACTTCCAGAGGAGAGAATTCCCTGCAGAACGTCAGTGGAAAGTTTCTTCAAACAAACTTTACTTAATGCTCAAGTCCCCCAGGAGGACACATTTCATTGACTAGGATATATCCACCCTGTGCAATTTAATATTTTTGCTACACATTCTACCTTTATCCTAGATTAACAGGCAAAAGAAATTCCAGCAGTTTTTTCAATGATTTTTAATGCACCACTAAAACGTCTCTTGTGGGCATTTTAACCTCACGTTGTGGGTTTCTGAAAAGCCTTGGTTTCTTTGGATTTTACAGGCCGCTGCACGATTGTTATATTTAATGAGAAAACATGCTTTTAATGCATTACAATGGCTGTCCATTTTTCAAATCAAATTAATGACTTAATATTCCAGTTATTTACTCAAATTAATTACGTATATCAATATGTGCTGAGAAAAGCTGCCAAATGAAGACTAAACAACATTATTGTGGCTGACTTGAAAATGTGAAGTGACATTAACAAATGTCAATATATTGTAATTGTTAGTTTTACACAGTTTATGTATGAATCAGAGGCATGATTAATTGCGTTTTTATATTTATATATTTAGATTTATATTGCACAACATTTGAAAATTGACAACCCTGTGCATTATATTAACATTGTGTCAAATTACGTTTTATTTTTTAATTGTCGCATATCACAGGTTAGTTTGCTTTCTGGTAATGAGTATATTGCATATTGGTGGTGCTCAGAAAAAAATAACAAGGACATTTGTGTTGCAAGTCTAGGCTGGAAATTAGCATTTCTGTTTTTAATTTCCTCCCACTGTGAGTGAAGTGTGTGCGAGGGTCTTAAATGTGCTGCTGTCTGCTAGTACCTTCCTTTTTTCGTATCGTTTTTTTGGAAAGGAGGATGTGTGAATGAATGAGTGGGTGTATCGGCTCACGGCGTTATGGCTTTAAACCAGAGATTTCACTACTGCTTGTACACACACCAGATCTCATTTTTTGATATTCATCCCAATATGAACACTTCATGTGGGTGTTGCTGTAAAGGTGACATGTTGTGCTGGTCCCTTTAGAGAATTACACCCTAGTGTTCATGAATTCAGTGTTTATTAGTAGATCATGTAAATTCACTGAGGTCTTTTCTGCTCCTCAGCACCTTTTGTATGTCTTCTGTATGGTGAAATCTCATATTTAGCTGTGTTTGATAAGTCAAGCGTTACTAGTTTTAGTCCTCCATAGTATAGTGTAGTATAGCATATTATTATAGTACGGTTAAAACTAGTTCTGTCAAAATTAGCGTGTTAATTTTTTCACTTTAGCAGCGTTAAAAATATTTAATGCAGGGGCATCACTCACAACTGCTGCTTCTGTCTCTTTTTTTTTTCTTCACAAAAATTGCATGTATTTAGCTGCAGAACATCTTTACAACCACAGCAAACAGAAGACTTTTAAGATGCGAAGAGTGCAGAAACGGTACAGGTGACGAGGGAGCTTCAGTAGAACAACAATGAACTGCGGTCAAATGAGATGTTAGGCCATATGTCAGTAAAAACAAATTTTCCTGTCCTGCCAGCCATTATACTGTACTCGTAGCACTCGCTTTTCAATTGCACGCACAAATACAGTGGCGCACACTGTAGCCTGTATCATCTGCGTCACATTTAGCAGCGGCAGCTCTTAAAGTAATAGCAGCCAAATAATCTAATAACCCAGCTGCTGTGATGTCTGTTAATCAAAGAACAAAAGAAAAAAAGAGGCAATCAATAACTTTTGTAACTTTAAGGATTCACCTATATTTAATTTAGAATTTAGTGTTTGATAACTTTATTACATTTTTGTATATTTCCTACTTGCAAAAGGGCATAGGTAAATGTGACATTTATTATAATGGGTTTATGTGAAGATTGTTTTAAGCTTGCTTAAATTAGTTGTTAATTTTAAATGTGATAGCTCTCAATTATACTGTGTTTTGGATGTTACTATCCTGCCGGTGGGTTGCTGGGGTGTTGTGTTTTAACTAGTTCTGTCAATCGATTAAAAAAATAACTAATTGATTGCACATTTTTCTGAAATTAATCACGATTAATCATGATTAATCCCACCTAACATTAAAATTTTTAAATATACATTTAGGCCTATATTGTGATAATTAGTTAATGTAGAAACAGCATGAATACAGTATATTTTATTGTTTATTTAATGGCATCTTTGTTATGACTGAAGGTGAGTATCACTGAAGCCAATACTACTGATGTCTCTAGGAAATTGTTATTTTTTCCCTAATATTTAAACATTGACTGTATGTAATGTTGACCACTAATATTACACTAGCAACTGAATAAGAGTGTTTTTATACATTATACTTCTCAGAACACTCTAGTGAATGTATACAATGTGTTAAAACACTTAAAACACCTTAGCAACCATTCGACAACATAGCAATATCCCACCCTAGCATCGTTGTGGGGTCTTTTTGACATGCAAAGTCACTATTTTCTTTAGAATTCATAAAAATCGATTCAGCTCCTGTGATGTTTAGATTAATTTAGATAGACTGTTTTTAGACTCTGCTTCCTCTCGCCTCTTCAGATGTTGCATTCCGACTGATGTATGCGGGTCTTATGAATACGAGATGTTGTTTGATGGACAACTCAACAGGGCTCAGCACTTCACGCGCGGATGTGTGTGTGTGTGTGTGTGTTCCCGTTCGATCAAACCGGCCCGTCTTTCTTCAGACCTTTGATTTTTCTTTTGTCTCTCCCTCTCTTGAAGGACTTTGATGTGAATGGACTCGATTGTTCTGTTACCGGTACCAGAAAAAAATACGAAGCAGCTCTGGCCACATTAACTCTTCTTTTGTGATTCGAAGTTTAAGGAAGTTGTGGGTTTTTTTTTTTTGGTTTTTTTCTTTCTCTGAGTGCGATTGCTCTCCCTCGCAAACTGAAACGTAGGACGGGAAATTGGAGGCCCTTTGTGAGTTTAAGGCAAAGCCGATTACTTTCACTTCCCAATAAACAGCATTTGAGACCGGCCTAAATTTGCATTTTTATGCGCGACCGAGTGAAAAGATTCCCTGCTTTGCATAGTTGCCTATTCCATCGTATTTTCAGAGCCATGCTCAAGTACAATGTATTTTCATAATCATCCGGCAGATTCTTGGACTTCCTGATCCACTAAATAAGCCCGTAAGGGTTATAAAAAAGATCCACATGAGTTATTCTTGTTTATTGCGTGCAATAACTGCAACTTTTAGTCCGCTTTCAGAAATCTGAAAGGAAATAAAACTGCATTTTATGGCATAATGTGCAGTATATAGCCTTTTTTCAAACAAATACCATGTTTAATAATAATAAATATTTATTTTGTATTATTTAATCTAATATTTTTTGAATGTTTTTGTTATTTTTGTTGGTCTTTTTTAAAATATATATATATATATATTTAAAAATATTATAAATCATTGCTTTGTGGGCATGTTTTTCCAAAATGATCCGACAATAATTTCACAGATTCATGCAAGGTCTCTTTTTCTCTCTCATTTGTATGCGGCGGTTGATGGGAGGTGATATTTCATCTTCACTATGTCAGAGGGAAATGGTAACGCTGGAGTCTCGGCCAAGAGGTCAGATGGTGATCGTGCATGTTGTGCTGACATGACCCCTGCTGCTCATCGAGCCCATAACCTGCTGCTAACACACACACACACACACGCTTGCTTTTACTCATCACACATGGTTGAACTACAGATTTGAGCAGGTGAGGATTGATATCATTGGCCAGTCTGCGGCTAATTTGTGTTTTTATGATAACGATCTCTTTCAGCAAAGCAGATTCAATCAGAACGAAATTATATGCAGTTATAATTAATGAATATATATTGGCAAACAGCTCAGATGTATTAGAGCCGCTGAGGCTCGTACCACTCAATATGTTTGAATGTTATAACAGTAATTAAGATCAATTTCTATAGTGAATAATTTGTGTTCATTTGTACCGTACGTTTAGCTTGAAGTGAAACTTAATTATTCCAATAGGAAGACATCAGGGTCCATTTCAAAACCTAGTGAGCAGTGGTATTTTAATATTTAGATACTGTCATAGTAATAGCTATTTTTAATTTAAGTTTTAATAATTTTGTTTGTATTTTTTAAAAATGCTTATGATTACAGATACACGACTCATTTAAAATAATAAATGTATAATCTTTTTTTGTCAAAATTAGGTTTATTTTTTTTTTTAGTTAATGCATTGCATATCACGCAAATAGAGCTTGCCGTTAGCATGCGATTCCCCTAATCATACACCAAAATAATCAAAATAGTTGATTTTAGACCGATTTAAAAAAAAAAAAAATCAATTTTAGGCAAAACTAGTATGTTTACAACATTTCTCCTCTGCCATCTTAGAATGTGGTTATAAGAATGTACAAGGTTTTGAACCCGATCGATGGTTTGCTTGATAATCACAGAAAATACGTACGTTATAAGATCATTTTTTGAATCTGATTGGTGTAGGAAATCACATGACTGGAAATAGATAGCTCTGTATTATACTATGTTGATGTGCATTTCCGAAAACCATCGTTGGCTAACTATGGCCGTTAGTTCCATTGAACTCTATTGGTGAACTTGCCACCATAGCTGCTTTTGGGAAATGCATCCCTGGATGGCAACTAATTCGTTCTCAGATGTTACTTTGCCCACCAGTTGATCCAGGCACTTTGATGCATCTGATTGGTTAAGCCCTCCCCTCACAGTTTGTAGCCCCGCCCCCACTCATACTTACCACCTGAGGTTACTGTTATCGAGCCAGCCAATCCATTCCTCAATGTCTGTCTCCACAGGACTCCAGGAACATTGATAATGGGCATGAATCAATGAAATCTATTGGCTAGACACCTGCTGCCACATGGGCTTCAGATTGTGTCAGGCTGTCTAACTGCTTGAAATTGTATCCAGATTGCACCAGAAACATTTGCTTGCTTTAGGCCCGTGTCGCTAAGCGCATTAGCTGAAGTTCACAAGCTCTTGAAGTTCTCCGTGGCGTTCTGTGTCTTTAAACCCCTCCGGAGTCTTCATTCTCATTCAGGGCTCATCTGAGACCTCGCGTTATGATTCCCACAACCCCTTTCCAGGCCAGATCAATCAATTCTCCATTACTGTAGTGATCAATTAGATCCTGGCTGGTGAATTATAAATGCAGTGCTAATGAGGAACAGGGTCTTTAGGGGAAAAGAGGGTCTAATGTTTTACATATGGGTCCTCGGTGAGGTCTAAGTTGGTAGTGACCGCTGTGAAAATATGCCTAGAAAAGAAGTTCAGGTAGTGCTCATTCTCGTCTCAGTTGTTTCACTTTAGTATCAGATGTTAAAGTTTTTTGGAAATTTACATTTAAATGAATGTGGAGAGCAGCTTGGATGAGGAACTTGAGAAATTAGTTTATATTGAGATCTTTAACTTCTGATGGAGACTTTGGTGTGTTGGGAACTTCTCCATTTACAATGTTAGAGAAACTATTGAGATATTAAACATTTCATGTGTGGCTTTTCTTTCTTAATGGTGGTTGCGTTTTGTTAGTTTTGAGATATTGATTCGTTAAGTCTCAAGTTGAGCAGATTCAGTATTTCTCTATGAAGGCATTGGAGCTCAATAGGATGCAAAACATTTTATTAGTGTCTAATTATGTGTGATGATCACTTAATAGATTCGGTTTAACCAAGTTAAATTGTCAATCCAAAAGTTCATGGGATATTGACTGAATTATATATCCTGTGTGATTTCAAGTGACTGTCATGACTTGAAGCTTGATTGACTTTTTGTAATTGCTTTTAATAGATTGTGATTTGTTGACACGTGAAGTACCACCACTGAATTTTATATTATGTTTTAGTCAATTAGCGGGATTGCAATCTGAATTGAACGTCACAAGAATGCAAATTAATATGATTAAAAAGGATCTATATAGAAAGTGATTTTTTTTTCTGTTTTTCACGTTAAAACAAATATACTGCTTGATTTATGAATTAATAAATTGTTGTAAGATCAGACTCAGTTATTGGTTGGAATCAATTAGAATCCTTTGAATCATGATGAAATAATTATGCATCTTTCATGACTCTTTCTGCAGGTTGCATCATTAACTAGCAACAGTTTACTGTATTTATAAGCGAGTCATTTGATTCATCCACTTAATTAGTTCAAAAAGTGTTTAATTTAATGACAAATAAAGTGACGGATTAATTCAACTGACTCAAAGACATTCAGCTTTGAGTCAAACACTTTTCAATGAGTTGTTGAGGTATTTATTCAAATGATATGTTCAGCAACAGATTTATTTGTGTAAAAACACAATGATTCATTTTGGAATGAATCAAGTGACTGCCTTTGAGTGAGTCAATGCATCACTTACTAATTTGTTCAGGAATAAAATTAATATCTGTTATGAGTGAGTCATTAAATAATCCAATAAACTGGTTTGTTCAAAAACACAGTTTATTTCTGGAATGAATCAAGTGATTATCTTTGAGTAAGTGACTCATTCACTCAAACGATTTGTTCAGAAACACTAATTCATTCAAAAACTAATCAAATGACTGTCTTTATGAATGAATCATTGAATCATCCATTTAACCGATTTGTTCGGTTTGTTTGATTTGTTCTTTCTGGAATGAATCAAGTAATTTATTTAATTATGAGTAAATGACTCATTTACTTGAACAGTTAGTTTAGAAACACCGATTTCATTCAAAAAGTAATCAAATTAATGAGTCAATGAATCATCTGTTCATCAGATTTGTTTAAACACTAATTCATTCAGGAACAAAATTAGTGACTGCTTTTGTGTTAGTCATTAAATTATTAATTTAAAATGATTCATTGGTTCAATATGAGTGAGACATTCAGTTGTTCACTCAAATGATTTGTTCAAACACACCGGTTCATTCAGGAGCAAATCAAGTGGCTGTCTCATATAAACAAGCCATTTATTTTGTTCATCTGATTTGTTAAACCACTAATTAAATCAAGGGACTATCATTACGAGTCAGTCCTTGAATTATTCATTCAAATGATGTGTTAAAAAACCAACTCCTTCAGGAACTAAACAAAATGAAGTGAGTCAAGTGAGTTTTGAAAGGCAGAAGCTTGTCATTTCATCGCATTGCATTCATATATATCAGCCTCTGAAACGACTTTTGCTTTCAGCTGACATCATCAATCCCTCTTATTTTTCAACCATCTGTCATAAAGAACCATTTAGTTTAGTAACCGTATAGTGCTAACCAAGGAAACCTTTACACCTATTTTCAGATGTGGTACACCAGCGGGCGTCTTTTCTTCAGGCCGCCCATCACGCTTGTGGTAGGAGGTGGTTCGTAGGCTGAAGGTTCGCGTATTTCTGGCACGCCAACAAACATAATAAAGTGTACATCTGCCATCACCAGATGCCACCTGTATCGGGCCTCGATACGATCCGTATGGTCCATCTTTTTCCAAGATGGTTTTCCCCAGTGGGAAGGAGATAAACCCGGTCTATGCTCGCCTTTTAAATGTTGCCAGAACTCGCTGACATTTTTAATTACGCCAAAAAGCGGGTGATTCAAAGACAAATTCGATCTAAGGAATCCGTTTAAAGCCATAAGTAAGGACTTCAGTGGCCGCTGGCCCTCAAAACTCTTGGTTTTTCAATGAAAACGAAGAGGGTTTGGGAATATGAAATGATCCTGAGCAGCTTATCCCTTAAAGAATCAATTATGAACGCTTTGGAGAAGATCAGAAGCGTTCGCCCGGCTTTTCAGAGACAGGAAGTGTGTGCTTGAAATAAGGAAGCTGATGCGTGTGCCAGGAACTTATCATCATTGCTTTGGGGGGAGAGAGAGAGAGAGAGAGAGAGAGAGAGGGAGGGTGGAAGTCGGAGAACATCCCTTGCATGATAAACAGTAATAATCCTCGCCATCCAAACCCAAAACCTGTCAGCAAACTCTAGGTCTTCTGGTCTGGTGTTCAGAGGTGTTTGTTTTCTAATTGAGAGGATGATTATCCCAGCGTGATTCGTTAGTCAGGACAGCATTCGTAGCTATTAGCGATGCACAAAAGCGATTAGTCGGTGGGTCGTCTTCGTGACTAGACAGTGACACATCAGCTGATTTCTGAAGTCTGGAAAACTCTTGACATTTATTGTTCATGGTAAAGTGATGCTTTGAGCGGAAGTGCTTTAAAGAGGATGGGTTTGACAACATCTTTAGAATCTTGCAAATGTTGTTTTAAACAAGACTTTGTAATGGTAGATTTTACTCTCAACATGTTTACACAATATATTCTCAGAATTTACTAACGATATGCTTTTGATTAAATTATAACGTATATTTTTTAAATAGAAAAATTAAATGTTGACATTATTTCATTTGTATATTATTATTATTATTATTTATTTGTTATTCAATAATTGTATCTTTTGTTGTTATTTAATATTATTAAACTGAATTATTTGTATTTGTATTTGAATTAGTGCTGTCTAAAAGCTAGAAACCCCCCCAAAAATGGCAAAATGTGTATGACAGCCTACACTTGAAATACTTAATCTTTGCATCACACTGTCAAATCCCTCAATGAAATCTGCTAAAAATAGGTCACGATTATGCCTTATGCTTGCCTCACCTTATCATCATTTAATTTTAGGCGGTCGTTAAGCAGAAAATAAGGAAGAGCATAACTCAACATAAACTAGTGCATAGCTTATTTATTCAGATCAGCTGGAGCAATGCAGAATTCTTCATTTTCATATAACGTTAGCCACACAACTCAAAAACAATAGGAAAGTTTATCAAGGAGTGGCATTAAAATGGCTTTTAAAAATGTACTTCATGTTGGCTATATTGTCTAAAAACAAAACAATGCTCGTTTTACTTACTCAGACCATGCGCATTTGGTTAGAGAATTTAACATGTTAATGTGATCTGGCGAAAGACGGGACTAGAGGCGATTCTGCACTTGAAAAAGAAAAAGTCCGCTCGGCAGGAACTGAAGTCACAGGCACGCAGAGAGATAACAAGCAAGCAGACAGTTTCGAAAAGAGGCTGGAAATCCCGCACCTCCACCGAAGTGGGTCTTAGAGGAGCAGACAGCGCGGATGGGATCGCGGACCCAGCAGCGGGTTGTAGTGTGTGACATGATTGACATTTGCTGGCTTTGGCTAGCCTCCAAGCTAACGCATACGTGCCTATATTGAATATGATTACGCATCGCTCCAGTAGAGTTATTGTAAGCCAATTTGACATTACACAGTTTACACAAAACTTTTCAGTTTCCTTCTAATTTAAAATAATCCCACACCTTGCTGGTTCTTCTCTGGTCATTTCAAGCTCGCCGCAACTGACATGAAGAAAAGGCATGCGAGGTCTGAGATAAGAATGTAGTTTCCGCCCAGATACACTTTTAAAAATATTTATATATTTAAATATTTTGATATTTATTATTTTTCAAAAGTTTTATTTTAGCTTGTTGTTAACATTTTTTAAATGTAACGTTAAAATTATGGTAATTATTTTCTCTTGTGTAATCGACTATTGATTTCAGTGTCGACTAGCAGGACTAGACCCGCACATCCCTAATATATAAATAAATAAATAAATAAATATATATATATATATATATATATATATATATATATATATATATATATATATATATATATATATATATATATATAAACACACAGTACACACACACATTATGTTCACAAAAATGTTTATTTTGGATGCAATTAATCGCGATTAATAATTGCCCAACAATAATTTAAATTACAATTATTGAATATAATTTATTGTTATTAATTATAATAATTAATATTCTAATGTATATGTAATTTCAAACTGTTGTTTACAAGTAATCTTTTAGTTAGAACATACTTTGGTGTTAATACATAATTTCTTATTGTTGTAGTTTCTTATTTATATTATTTTAATTACAGTAGTTTTTTTAAGAAATAAATAATTTTATTCAGCAAGGGTGCAATAAATTGATTAAAATTGACAAAAAAAAAATACATTCATAATATCTGTTTAAAATAAGTACTGTTCTTTTGAACTTTCTATTTTGAAATTTTGATTTCCCCAAACATGAAGCACCACAACTGTTTTAAATAATAATAATAATAATAATAATAACAATAATAATGTTTTTTTTTTGAGCAGCAAAACAGTATATTAGAATGATTTCTGAAGGATCATGTGACACGGACAGCAATGATGCAGAAAATTAAGCTTTGATCAGATGAATAAATTATATTTTAACATATATTAACAAAGAAAATGGTTATTTTAAATTGTAATATTTCACAATATTGCTGTTTTTTTTCTGTGCTTTTTGATCAAATAAACTTATTTTAAACACATTAAAAAATCTTACCCCCAAATTGATCTTTATTTCCATTTAATACTTTAAAAACCTCATCCAGTAATCTCTAAACGTCCTGTATATTGTGATTTATTACAGTTTTTCTCAGTTCTGTTAGTATTCACTGCTTGAATGTTATAGTCAGTGATTATAAGCTCAAGTTTTTCAGGTCTGCACAGATTTGCGAAGAGTCTGGCTTTGCTCCTAATGATGGTGATAGTTTGTTCTCTCAGTTTGTTTGGCTCGTGTCCCTTTTTCCCTTCCTCCGGTCTAAAACACTCTCGCGTCTTTCAGCCGTTTCCTCTTGTTCTGAGAGCAAACTTTACACATCACACTCTGTGGGTGGTTTGAATAACCTTTGCTCAAGTACTCTGCGCCAGAAAGGTTTTTGGCAACCATGAAAGGACGTCTCAAGGCTGTATGTTTAGTGTGTAACACCTTTATTGTGCGTCTCTCAAAGTCTGTGAACAACAGTCTATTCGTTATATTTCTGAAATGATAAACTAATGGAGCAGAATTAAATGGATTGAATTCAATCTCGAACATGTCACGGAGTGCAAAGGCCGTGAAGTTGTGTTCATTTGGTCAGTTTGACTCATTCAGTTTTTAAACTTCTTGAAACATTGTACGACAAGAATCAGCGTTTCGTTCACATCCGTGCTCGTATTCTCACATTTCTCTCGGCTACAGGCCGCTGCTTGTGTTGGATACGGTGTGGCGGTTCTAGCTCACAGTGCTGCTAATGGTTCGGCCCCCCGCCGTCCTGCAGGCCTTGATCCAGTGGCGCACCCTGGACCGCCCGCTGTGCTCGGGCCACCACTAGAGATTTCTGACTTCAGTTGCAGGAAACAGCGCTCGCTCATCCAGAACCACACGACCGCTGCTGATAGAATAGGACTGACATCAGGCAGGATTTGATTCAGTCTCGACTTGTACTGAACAACATGCATGTTATAAACACTGCTGTAGAGCTGCTGTTTACATGCTGAAAAACACTTTGAATAGCAGTGGAAATAAAAATTAAAAAATTGTATTACTATAAATGAATTTATTACATTTATATTTAAGTTGTCATAATTACTGAATATTTTTATTTTATTTTATTTTATGAAGATGTAATATTTTATCCTGATATCATTGTATCGTATCACATTTATCGATATATGAATTTCATATAAATGAATTTAAAAAATTTAATTTAGTTTTATTTTATAAATTGTTTTTACCCTGAAAATTTTTAAGCAAATGTAATATTTTATCCTGATGTCATTGTATCATATTGCATTTATGAATATATTAATATCGTGTAAATGCCTTCAAAAATTATACACATTAAAGGTTTTATTTTATGCATTTTACAGTTTGAAAGAACAATGTCATGCTTATTAAATATATAAGAACAAATATTTAAGACATATTTTGGAACATTTTGAGCACAACAAAAATATTTGTATTTTATTTAAATATATTTATCAGTTGTCTATAAATAATGGTAGACATTCTCTTTTACTTTGTTTTATAGATTATTTATAGATTTTATAGTATATAAATAGTATATTATAGTAATATATTACTATAATATAATATTTATTATATTATTAAATATACTAACAAATTGTATGTTAACACTGTGTGATGGTTCATAATTGTTTCATGGATTATTTTGTGTTTTTATACATTTTCACACTTTCAAAGAGTAGTTTCAATGTTTTAGAACACAGTTTCAGCATAGCAGCATTTATGTATTTATGATTTATTTTTAATAGAATAAATGAAGTCACTATATTTATATAATATACTGCTACTGTATATATTTTATATCTGTTATAGACATTTTTATTTAATTTTAATTTTTTTACTCCTTTTAATATTTAAGATTTAAGTTCAATTTCAGTTTCCTGAGTCTAGTTTTTTGTCTTTTCCACTATTCTGTCAAAAAGTGCACAAATAATATAAAGCAGAACAGAGACGCTAGCTAACTCGTCTGAGAGCAAACTCACTAGAAAGCTCCAGTATGGCAGTACAGCTCTGTAGCTTTGTTAAAGTTCAAATCCACCGCTAGTGCTCCACATTAGCGCTTTACTGAATGTACCTGCAGTTAAAAGCGCTGGGAGCTTTACTCTCGTGGATCGCTGGAGCGGCTCTGCTCCGAACAGACACCAGGCTACTAATTAGGGCCCGAACGTGGTTGCCATAGCACCTCGTTGCCATGGCGGCACAGAGGGATGGCTCTGTAATGACAGTGCTTTCTGATGTACGGCACCGTGATGCAATGGAAATATCAAAACTGATCAGAACCAAGCGGCACTTAAAAGCTGCATGTCACATGATGAGAGAAATGGCCGTTAATTGACTCTTGAGACGGACACTAGAGGCAGTTATTAAGCTCATGTAGTCGCCTTTTGAAGAAATGAATAACATGGGATTGGCTTTGTCCCGCAGGCGGGGAAGCCTGGCAAATAGTGCTTTCTGCTTTCTTGCATCCCTGAACTACTGTTGTTTTTTGTTGTTGTTATTAAAGTGATCCAGCAATTATGGATCCAGCATCTGAAGTGAAACTTCATCAGCAGTTGGACCTCAAATGCATTTACATGCATGATTTTATTGTGAATTTTGCTAAACAGTGAATTTTGGTCATTGGAATTTTTACCGGTCATCTCAATGGCAATAAGTGTCCAAATTTACCTAAATGCACTCTACTATTTTTGCATCATGCTGTATTTTCACTTTTAGCAGCATTTGACGTCAAAATTGTAGCAAAACATTGTAGTTTCAAGTCTGTAAACGCAAGATTTCTTTACATGATTGTTTTTATATTCACCATATTTTACACTCAATAACACTATAGACGTTTATTTTGCTTATTCAGCTTAGATAGTTCATGAAGTATTTTTATTATTTGTAATGTAGTTTTTTTTCTGCATAGTAAGTTCATAGTTATATATAAGTGTGTATGTATACAGCTTATTCTGCATAGGAAGATCATCATTTTCATAATTCAGATTTTTTTCATAATGGTTTTTTTCATTTAGTTATTGTGCTTATAAGGTTAAAAATATTTTTTCATTTAATTTCTGCTTAGGACGTTGTTGTTATTGTTATTATTATTATTATTATTATTTAGCTTATAGGAAGTTCATGAAGTGCAGTATATCTTATTCTGCATAGTAAAATCTTAATTTTCATAATTGTTTTTTTTCTTTCTTTTTTTTTCATTTGGTTATTATGCATATTATTCAGAGCAAGAACATATTTTTTGCATAGCAAGTTTAGAAAATAAACACTATTTACTTGGTAGTTCACAATGTGTAAATTTTATTTTATTCAACTTACTCTGCTTAGGAAGTTCATAAAGTATTTTATTATTATTATTATTATTATTATTATTATTTAGCTTATGGACTTTTCATAAAGTGTATTTACCTTATTCTGTATCGGAAGTTTTTTTTTTTAAGATATAATATCATTTTAGTACTCTACAGGAAATTCATAAGGTGTTTTTTATTATTATTTATTATTTGTATATATTTATTATTATTATTAATTTTATTTTTAATTTTTATTTATATATTTATTTAAGTCTAGGTCACAGCATTGTCTTTAGTGTTCCTCTTTTGCCCACCTATCCCTCCATGTGATGCCGGTCTTGATATGCTACTCAATCTAGTGCTTAAAACCTGAAACAAATGACAGCGGCCTTAAACAAATTATGCCGGCGTCATCGCATCTCTGATGCCTGTCACCTACTCCACTAGTGACAAAATTGCTTTTCTGCTTGACTAATTTAAATAAACAAGATGCGTTACATCTGTACTTTGAGTGTCACACTTGCTATAAACGACACACATAGCCAAAGGCTAGAAGCTAATTAGCTAAAGCATTTAATTTAAAACATATAATTTGTTTTATGGTAACCATCAAAACGAAACATCTTTCAAATACGCTTTCTCAGTTGTTTTACTTAAAATGTTACATTATGGTAAAAAAAGTCGCAAACAACTATTTTGTCTTACATGGCCTGAATTATAAAGCTAACATGCTAGTTCTTATTCTAACTGGTTTCTCCTCCAATTCACAAAATTTTGTCCTCTCGGAAGTCACATTTCTGGCTAATCAAATTAATGTTTGTAGCGATAAAGCGTCTTTTATTCGACCTCCGCTACTCTGCGACTCTCTCACCCCGCGAAGCTGAGCGTCTGTGTCTCTTCGGCTTTCTTCTGCTCTTATCTCTGCTCTCCACGGATATTTGTGAGCGCAGAGCGAGGACAGAAATGTAAAGACCCCAGAAATCACTTAAGTGCACGCTTTCATACACGCCACTCTTTATTTGGGGACACAGTTTGTGGTGACTCTGGTCCCGGAGTCGCATGAATGACTTTATTTACCATCAGTGCAATTGTGGGCGACAGAAATGAAAATGTAATATGCTGGGCAGGAAGAAAAACGCTGACCTGCTGCTAACTCAGGACTGAAGCGCTCCACTTTCTGCTGTCTCTGCCCATCCCCTCACTATTTCTAGGTTTATTAGCCTGTGAGGGTAAATAGCCTGTTTAGTCCGTTCAGTTCAGGCTAAATTAGCAATTTCTGAGAGGCTAATAAGTTGTTTCATGTGTTCTCAACCCTGAAGTGCTCTGTTGTGAATACGTTGTGTTTGTAGAACAAAGCAACACATTAGTTTTTATTAGCAGGGGGAAACTGTCCAAATGTCAGCACCAAACAATACTAACTTTTTCTCATTTTTAATTAAAATACTGTTTATTGCAATAAAACTCGTAGACTTTGTAGGTGTATCTTTAACTCATGAACAACCAGAGAGTAGTGAAACTGATTAAAGTTGTAAATTAGCATTCTTAAGATTGATTTCACAGTGTGTAATTTATAGTAATAAATATTTTAATATTATTATATAATATTATACACCGAACAATAGTAAACTTTTCTAACTTTTCTTTTATTTCACTAAAACTCGTAGATTTGTTGTAACTTAGTGTTTGTAACACTGCTTTCAAAAAGTAAACACTGTTTAATTTATAATGATGATCATTTAATTTAATAATGTTTTATAGTTCATGCATCATTGTTGTACAATGTATTAAATAAATAAATAAATGTTTTGATAAAATTGTATATAAGTTTATACACATTGTAATATGTTTGAATTAAATTAAATTTAAACTGAAAATAATTATAAATAAAGCTATATTTTAATATAATTGTAAATACTATTTTTACATCATTGTATGTTATATTAAATCTAAGCTGAAAATATTATTTTAATATAACTTGTAGTATGTTTGTATTGAATTAAATTTAAGCTATGAATGAATGAATAAATACGTTAATAAACAAATAAATGAATGAATAAATAAATAAAATTATAGTTTATACATTTTAGTATTTTGTATTGTAAATTTAAGCTGAAAATAATTCTAAATATATTTTTACTATAACCGTATATTATAGTCTATACATAGCATGTTGTATTGAATTAAATTGTATAATAATAATAATAATAATAATAATAATAATAAAACAAATGTATTATTATTATTATTATTATTATTGTTATTAAATAATTTAATATAACTAATATTTTAGTTTATACATCATTGTAGTATGTTGTACTGATTTAAATTTAGGCTGAAATAATACTTGCACTTGGACAGTTTGTTTTCTGGTCTAAAAAGGCATTAATGTTCAATCTAATCTAAATTTTGCTTGATTTAGAGTGATGATGAACTCTAAAGCATAGTTGGAATGGCAGAAGATGTTGAGGCTTGAGCATCCATCACAGCTGTCATATATTTAGTCGAACAGCTGTGCTTTAACAGTTTTAACCAAATGTATTCGTCATTGATGTCAGTCAGTTTGATTTCTCATCATTTTATCAAAATAAAACACGACTTTCATCATAGAGCGTGGCTTTTATGCATAACACAGAGGTGTTGTACCGAACATCCCCTATATGTTTGCGATGGAGGCCGGATATTTGATCTTTCGCTGCTCTCAGCAGCTCTGCGAGCGGAGGACGAGTGTTGACTCTCCACAGCAGGTGCCGGTGACGTTATTTGCATCTCTGCCGGAAACGAGCGTGTGAAGTTGGCCGCGGGCGGCCGTCTCGCGGTGAGGGACTGACTACTCAACCGCAGCCAAGGACGAAGCTCCCAGTCTATTGAGGAAAGCTTGCGGCTGTGTATTGAGTCAACATGCGGCCTCTTGTTTAAAATGCTACGAAGGTTTTAAACCATGTCAATTCCACCTCGTTCTTTAAAGAGCTGCTTTTAAAGGTGAAGGACACCGCTGGTTGAACCCTCAAAGATGGACGTTTTGTGACAGTGCTGCTCCAGAATATTGTTTTTTCAAGCACATTACTTCAAGAAAATTGAAATGGGGTTAGAGGTTTGATTTGCAATGAATTCTGAAAAAAAAAAATATTGGATGTATTTGATGTTTAAAAGGGTCAATTTGACAAAAACAGTCACAAACATGTCTGGGTGACACAAAAACGTATAACCGATAAATACCTAATAAAAAAGTGAAACTTATTATTTATTTTTTTTCATAATTAAGCACATTTGTCCCTCATATTCTCATTACTGTAATGCAATAAATCATATAAATCAAATAATGTATTTAAATGGTAAAGAAACAGATGTTGAGAGGACTTCGGACCAATTAAATTTCAGTGTGGGCGGAGCTAACTTGAGTGACATGCCATAAATGATCCAAAATATGGCCAAAATAAAACATCCAGTTGCTCATATGCAGTGAATGTCTCCATTTCATTTTGCCTCAAAGCAATCTGCATTGATTTCCTTCATCCGTGACTGCTGATTTGCACTCTGACCTCGGCAGTGCAGAATAAGAACCCAGACTGCATATAAGACCAGATGAAATGATGCCAAGACACATATTTAGTCCACTTCACCAACACGCCTGTGTTTTTACACACAGAATATCAAACAATCTGAGTCGTGACCTTCCGAGACCCGTATCTGCAGTAGTGATAAGGGAAACGCGCGTGAATGTGTCATGAGCTTATTTGGAGATCATGAATATATTTGCATATGACATTCAGATTCAGTCGTGATCATCTGGAGGAGTCAGAATCCAGCTGCATATCGAACACGGCTAATTAAACTCAACAACGACATGATAAATGAACCTCCATAGTAGAGGAGTATACGTTGATTTGATGTTATGTGAACGTTGACGTCAGAGTGAATACTTAGATTAAATATGCACGTCATGCAGCCGTTTAGAGGCGCAATATTTATGGGGCCGGATGATGGGTTGCCCTGACAGGCATAAAGACGGAAATGAGGCCCATTTGAGCAGACAGGCAAGGGCACATCGATGACAGATCGGTGTTCTCTGGCACAGGTTTTCTTCAGGGTTTTTAAAATCAAATTTAAGACTTTTAAAGACACTTTTAAAGGGATGGTTCAAACAAAAATGAAAATTTGCTGTTAATTTACTCACCCTCAGGCCATCAAAGATGTAGGTTACAATTTTTTTTCTTCAGTAGAAAAGTTAAGAAGCTGAAACGGTGGTCCTTGGTGATTCATAAAATGCAAGTCAATGGCTACCGTCGCTTTGGGAGTCAAAAATAGAGCATATCAGGCAAAACTAAATGAATACCCTCGACAACTGATGATATATTGTGGTCTTATGAAGTGAAAAAATCGGTCTGTGCAAGAAAATGAACATTATTTACAACATTATTACCTGTAATTCAGAGCCTCATGCAAACGGTGCGGAGTGATGTCTAGTTTACGAAAGAATCGTTCTTTTGAACCGGTTCTTTTTGGTGAACTACTTGGATCAGTTCACCAAATCGGACTGAACCGTCTGAAACAGTTTGTGGCTCAAGCTGTACAGATCTACAAGTTACACAATGAAAGCTCATTTTTGGATGCCTGACAGTCACTCTGACTCAAAAGGAGCCAAAATACCGGTGTATAGGATCCTGTGATGAACAAACTCATTCAGCACTCCAGTTCCTCCAACAGTCACTGAACTGAGGAAACCGTTTCGACTTGGACCGAAGACCGATGAGCCGCTGGTATGTGCATGCATGAGCTCAGCACTTGAATGAGGCGCTTTGTGGTTTCTCATGGTTTGTGAAAAGGTGAGCGGTACTTTAATAATACAATTGTGTATACTTCACAAACTGGTGAATTTGATATTTGAAGCAGTTCATTGAAATGAACTGTCCGAAAGAACCTATTAGCATAAAATAATTGGATTTCCCCATTGCTTGATGCTCTGGATTACAGCTAATAATGCTGTAAATGTTCAGTTTCTTGCACAGATCGATCGTTTCACTTCATAAGTCCTCAATTATATCGTCAGGAGCCATGGGTATTAATTTTGACTTGCCTGTATATGCTTTCTTGACTCAAGTGCCGGTAGTTGCTGACTTGCATTTTATGAATTGCCAAGGACCACAGTTTCATCTAAAAATCATCGTAGTGTTCTACTGAAGAAAAAAAGTCACCTATAGCTCAGATGTCCTGAGGGTAAGTAAACGTGAAGTTTTCATTTTTGGTTGAACCAGCTTTAAAATGCAATGGAAGACAATGGCTACCATCAACTGTTTGCTTACCCATATTCGTCAAAATACCTTATTTTGTGTTCAACAGAATAAAGTAACTCTTTTATTACTTTTATTATACTATTTAAGGCTTTTTATGGCCTTAAATTTGATCAAACCAAATTGAAGACTTTTAAAGACTTTATGGGGAAGCAGAAACCCTGCTGGCAATACTTGCATTTCAAGATAAACGTTCAGGTGTACCTTGTGTTTCTACTCAGGCTAGTTACTCACTGTTCCAAAAAAGTAAGTTGTAAGGTCAAAAAGAATTTGCAATCCTTATGTGCTGCATGAAACTGAACCAAACCATTTCATCCTCCATCTCAATCCGAAAACATTACAGACAGCAGATCCAGGCTGTTCCTGCGGCATTCCGACTCACTCCTGAGGCGTCACACTTTTGTAAACACAGATAAAGTGAACTCGCCACAATCCCTCTGCATCAGCAGCGCTAACACCTCCTGTGGGACACATTCACTGCAGGACACGCTTTATATCTGCTCTCAGAGAGGCTATATTCCAGCACAGAGCATCCGAGAGATGATGAGCAGACTCTTGTAGTCATAACTGACACGTAAAGTTGCGCTAACAGCAGGAACGTAGGCCAAAAACACAGCTGAAGTAACATTAACTAATGTGCTCAGCAAGATTCTCATCAAACTCATCATTCGGCCATGACAGTAGTGTTTCCTACTTTACAGGTACAAAATCACACACACACACACACACACACACACAGAGACACACACATATATATATATATATATATATATATATATATACACATATATACATACATACATACATACATGCATGCATGCATACATACATAGATAGATAGATAGATAGATAGATAGATAGATAGATAGATAGATAGATATACAGTGATGGTCAAAAATATCGGCACCCTTTGGTAAATATGATCAAAGGCTGTGAAAATTAATCTGTATTGTTAATCCTTTTTATCTTTTTTTTTTTTATTATTCACAAAAATCTAACCTTTCATTGGATAATAAGAATTTAAAATGGGGGGAAATATCATTATGAAATAAATGTTTTTCTCAAATACAAGTTGGACACAATTATTGACACCCCTAGAAATTCTTATGTGTAAAATATCTCTGAAGTATATTCCCATTCATATTCACAATTTTGAGCACTCCAGGGTGATTATGAACATGAAATTTCCTGTTTCACAGAAATATAAATAGGAGGGAAAACAAAGCCCAAATTCCCTTAATCATCCATCACAATGAGAAAAACCAAATAATATATTTGTGATGTGCAGCAAAAGATAATTGAGCTTCACAAATTAGTGAAGTGGTTTTAAAAAAAGAGCTAGAGAAGTGAAAATTCCCATTTCCACCATCAGGGCAATAATTAAGAATTTCCAATCAACATAAAATGTTATGAATCTGGCTGGAAGAGGATGTGTGTCTATATCGTCCTAATGCACGGTGAGAAGGAGAGTTTGAGTGGCTAAAGACTTGTTGTTTGGGAGGGTTTCAAGAAAAATTCTCCTAGCTCATCCAAAAACAAACTCCAGCATATTCAGTTATCAGACACGACTGGAACTTCAAATGGGACTGGCTTCTATGGTCAGATGAAACTAAAAAATGAGCTTTTTAGCAGCAAACACTCAAGATGGGTTTGGTGAACACAGGGATAAAAAATACCCCATGTGTACAATGAAATATACTGCTGTATTTGTGATGTTGTGGGCCTATATTTCTGCTGGAGGTCCTGGACATCTTGTTTAGACACATGGCATCATGGATTTTATCAAATACCAACAGATAAAAAATCAATAAGTGACTGACTCTTATAATGGGCCATGTTTGGATCTTCCAACCGTACAATAATCCAAACACAAACCTCAAAAACAACACAAAAATGGGTCACTGAGCACAAAACCAAGCTTCTGCTGGCCATTCCAGTCCTCTGACCTGAACCCTGTAGAAAATGAGTGGGGTGAACTGAAGAGAAGAAGCACCAACATGGAGCTGGGAATCTAAAGGGTCTGGAGTGATTCTGGATGAAGGAATGGTCTCTGATCTCTTGTCAGGTGTTCTCTAACCTCATCAGGCATTATAGGAGAAAATTTAGAGCTGTTAAACTGGCAAACGGAGGTTTAAAAAAGTATTGAATAAAAGGGTGCCGTTAATTGTGGCCAATGTGTATTAGAGAAAAACATTTATTTCATAATGATATTTCCCCCCATTTTAAATTCTTATTATCCAATGAAAGGTTAGATTTTTGTTAATTAACAATGCAGATTCATTTTCACAGCCTTCTGTGATCATATTCACCAAGGGTGCCGATATTTCTGGCCATGACTGTGTGTGTGTGTGTGTGTGTGTATATATATATATATATATATATATATTCATAGTGCATAAGTAAAAAGGCTGTTTATTTCCACAAAATATTCTGATTCTGGAGTAAAACAGATACAAAAACACACTCTGCACTGCTTCGCCCTTGAATTAACTATTGTCTCCATTTCCACCCGTTTTGTTTCTTCTGCAACTTTTCCCGCCGACAATACAGATTTCTCACTTCTGAGATAAGCTCATACCGAAATAAACCTGTCAGACCATCATCATCTGCTTTCCATAGATAAACAAATACCCATATTGTCATTAGAAGTGGTGTCGGAGCGATATGTGAGAAACCAACGAGAAGCAGAAGTCATTTTATTTGAGAGCGCGGCTCTGTGCCGCCCACTCTCTCGCAGTGATTTGTAACCTCGCCGAGGAACATCTATTGTGACTGTCAGGCCAACTTTAATACAGCATTACTTTCCTATATTAGAAAAACACGCGCACACACACAAATGTCAGAGCTGCTGCTGCTCTGGTTCAAGCATGAAATATACAGCCTATCAGCCATCCGTCTGTAGAGAAACAGACAGAGCGCAGATAACCAGATAAACTTGCTATTTTATAATCAAGATACATTCATGGAAAAACATCTTATATTGTGAGCTTGTAAATTGTATTTGACGAGAAAATTGCACCATGCCAATTATATATCAACATGTCTTTTATAGTGTTCCATGAAAACGAAGGTAGCACAAAATGTTGTCCAAATCACCAAAAGTTGCTCAACAGTTTTGCTCTTTTTTTAAATGAATCAGCTGAACTGACTCGATATGAATCAAACACTGGAGTCATTGATCTAAATCAAGGACTGATTCAGCCACTAATTTACTTTATTGAATCACTCACTTACAGAATTAGTTATCAACTACAATGTCATATATATATATATATATATATATATATATATATATATATATATATACTGTATATATACACACACACATACATACATATACATATACACATATATATATAATATGAATGAAGAGTTTATTAGCAAAAACGGATAACTCCGTTTTTTATTTTCAAAAATCATGTTTTTTTTTATGTTATCATGTTTTTCTTGTTTTAATGTTTCAGTTAGCTAGTATTTTTTGTGATTTACCTAATAAAAATAACCCAACTGCAGTTTGATTGAGAATAATTGGAATGCACTATGAAAAAACATGATTTTTGAAAAAAGTTATCCGTTTTTGCAAATGAACTCTTCATATATGTATGTGTATGTGTGTAGCATAAAAATAAATATATAATATATAATTCAAAATGTTATTATTTATATTTTTCCAAAATTTTATTTATTTAGCAGTTCAGTCTCACTTCGGTACTGATTTTTTATTGTTATTATTGTCATGTGTATTTATAGTCTCCCAGTTGCGTGGAAGTACATGGGGAAGGTTTGCAATTAAGCGCTGCTGGTGTTGGATGGATATCGCAGGGATTTCAGGGTTTAACTGGTTGAGGTTATAATAATTTTCTGTGCATGTTATGACTGTATGAATGCAGTGAAGGCAAAAAGTCCTGAAGTGGAACGTGAGATTAGCGCGACTGAAACAGCCTGACTGAGTGCAGTAATGGTGAACTGACCTGTGATAAACGGCCTGGAGTTTGTTTGGGCTAATGCAACAAACTTCATTTAGTTGCTCCCCAAAGAAATTAGAATGCGATTTTGTTTTTCTATTTATACCAGGTGAAAAATAATTCAGACAAATTATTATAGCGATAGAGATGCTGCAGGACACAATGTGATCCTAACTAAGATGAAATGAGACTACTTCTTGTTTACATTTTGTCTTACGATGGTGGGATTGCCAAATGTTATGGAATTGTTAATGTCTCTCTTAACGTCAGACAAAGGCCAACTTTAATCCCGGTTTAAGCGACATGTCCTATTTTTCACTTAAAATGGTGGTTAGCTTCACTTTGCCATTGTAATGTTTGGTTGTACTTCCGAGAGTTAATGCTGTTTGGTTTCTATTTTGTATGATTGAATTTTGTTTGTTTTTATTGATTTGTATCTTTCCATTTTTGTACGATTATTATTTATTTATTTATTTATTTATTATAACTTTTCTTTACATTTATTTTATGCAATTAGGATTTTTTTCAAGTTCATTTAAACCTTTTATTTATTTATTTACACTGTTTTCTATTTTACGAGCATTGCTGGATTTTCTGTATTTGTTTATAATCCAAAGAAAAAAAAAAAGTTTCTGCAGTAGTTAATTGTACAAGTAAGCATCTAAAATCCATGGTAAAATCACTGTAACACAATATGTATTTCTTTTACAATGATAAAAAGTTATTAACCACCGTTCAAACTGAGAAACCTGGGTTAAAGTTGGCCTTAACCTAATAAAAAAATCGTTAATCCAGAGTTTTGTATAATGTGACAGCCCAAATGTCATTTTTTCATGCTAATTTACATCTGATGCCTCCAGTCCTTTTTTAAAATTCTCTCAGTGTTCGTTTTTTCCGTTCATCTCTTCAAGCCCTGCCAAATGACACAGCGATAAAAGTTTGACGGCGTAATAAAAGGCCATCAAAAGTGAGGCCAGAAGCAGAGAAGCTGTGCGGTCGCACATTCAAATCATGTTTTTAATGCTCGATGGCAAAAGACATTTAAAAGCCGTCAATGTCAAATTAGTGGTGATGGAAAACATCCGTGCCCCACGTTGGGCGCCATATCCTTGTGAAATTTACCCCAAAACACCTGAACCAGCCATATATCTTTGACTCTGATGTCGACTAGTCGCATCTACAGTACGCCCATGATTGGCAGATTAGTTTGTGGGAATATTACTGTCTTGTTTCTGGCAGTGATGGGATGTGGGTAAAGCCCTGCACACCGGGGGATCATTAATACACAGCCAGCTGCCGAAGATATCGCATGAAAGAGCGATCCACCCGGCATTGTGCACCCAATACCCGAGTCGATAGCACATCCTCAAAGCACTCACGGGACACATGACTCTCTTCCTCGTGGCAGACACGCAATGGAAGGCAATTAAACACCTCGGATAGTGCTGGCAAAACAAGAGCATTTCCAATGAATGTTGCCGTTAATGATCGGCCACGTGAGGGGTCGATTGCGGTTTCACTGCGAGAGCCACCCGCACCGATCTACCATGACACGTTTGATTATTGATCGGGGATGGCTAGAGGAATCATGGTATCCCTCTTTAAGAATTAATGACTTAATGGCCGCTCTGCAAATCCACTGCTTACGGTGCCATTTCTGTTAGATTACTCTCCTTGTCTTGTGGCTAAATATAATATTATCGAAACCTCAGCCTGAGGGATTAGCCCTTCACCTGCTGAAGCTTCACTGACTTTAGAGCAGACTGTGTTTGTGAATAATCAATGATGGAGGAGGGCGTTTTCTCTTTTGCATGTAGATTACAACATTTTCTTTTCGAATGGAAATGACATTGAAATCACATGGTTGTGTTGGATCACTGGCTCAGTGTACTTGTGCTATTGCACCCTGTCCATCAATGCACACTATGTTTGGATAAGCCTGATATTTTTAATATATTTGTAAAAAACTAAGCCGTTTTATCCTACCGCTTTAGGTGTTTGTTGCATTATACTACTATTATTTATATTACATAATATGGTACACGGAGTTTTTCCTAACCTCAGGTGGTTCCATCTATTGTAGGACTCGTGGATGGTGGGATGGCTTGAGTTTAGAGGGTTCACGCTTCACTTTGGTTTGCTTTTCCTGGTAATGAGCTCCACCACTGTATCTGAAGCCCATCCAGCACCATGAACCCAGACGAGAAGGTGCAGCTTCCATCAACCAGAGTGTATCATTACTGCAAAATTACATGACATCTTCTCTGTACGACCGTTTCCCACGCGGGCGGCTCTGTTTGTTCTGAAGGCTTTTGATGTTAACAATCTTCATTCACAAGACCGGAGAAACTGGGTCGACGTGTAATCGTGGCAGATCTGCACTCTCATCTCTTGTATTCAAGTGTCTCTTTGTACTCGTTCCGCACCTGACGTGAGAACCACGCCAAGCGCATTCAAGTGGTGGCCAGATTTTCTTTTTAATCAATCAAAGCAGTAGGTTTCCTCACAATGAGCTGTAGTTCATTCCACATTAAGTGTGACAGATCTTCAGGGAGCCTGAATCCTTTGGTTTTTATGGCGTACATTGCGGGTCTACTCTTCAAGTGTCCCGATTAAAGGTCAAGCTATATTTAAACTAAAAAGACTTTAGACTTTATACCTGCCGCTTGCTCATAAGTGTGGAGTATTAATACAGCTAGCTTCACAGCAGTCAATGTCATGATGAGGTGAGAATTAGCACGCTAGTTTGCCTCCCTATGAGTTCTTTTATCACTTCCGAATGATAATTATACGCAGCCGAGACTTCAAGAACCGGAGACCGACCCAACTTCCTTTTCCCCCCAGCGTGATACTATCTACGGCTCTCCGCATGCACATCGCCGGCCTTACAATGTCCTTTTGTGTCACACGGGCCAGACGGGCGTAGAGATAGAGGCTCTGCTGCCCCGGTGTTAATTAATCAGAGCAACGAGATGACCGAAAGTGGCGCATGTATTTACGACGTTCATATTCACTCCACCCCAATTCCCTCTTTAATACGGATAGAGGGATTTAGAGAAAGTTTCACGGCCCTCGAGTTGATGAGCACTCGCAAGGAGATAAAACACGCGGCGGTACATAAATTAGAGCCGCTGACTCCCTGCTAAGCCTCCGGCTTTGCCCCTCCTAAATCAGAGAGCAGCTGAGGACCTTCGGCGCTTGATCATGCGCGAGATGCGTCCGCAATAATATCCAGCCTATCAGTCTTGTTCTGCCGACCTCATTATTGCCAAAGGGCCCTCTGATGTCTTAGTTGTCCATCAAGCAGGGGCTTTGATATTCTTGCATCGGGACGCGATTGGCATGCGGCGGACGGTGCCATGTTTAGGTCCTTCGTTTCTCATTTAGCTTGGGCCGACACTGCTAACCTCCTTCGTCCACCTTGGTACCTCTCGGATGGGGTGGCGAGACTGATAATTTATTCCTTTCATGTCGACCTGGTGAGAAGGTGCTTGACTTTCTACTTTCATCCGCACAAGTGCCTTGCACAAACGACTGGCATTCTTCCCATTTTAGTCTGGCTTTTTGTGGCCGATGAGGTCTTTTGTTTCAGTTTGAAATGCTGGCGATGTAGGCACATGCCTTGTAAATCCAGAGAGGGTCCCACTCTGAAAGCCATGTGGAGTTCCCAGATGCATGAGCAATGCTAACAAAGTCTTCTTTGAAGTTTTGTTGTCTTTGCTGAAACTATTAATAAAACTATGCAGGGTAGAAGAAAATGTGACTTTGATGACATTAACATAAATACAGTTTTATCACATTGCTATAGTATTATGGGTTCGGTTGCAAAGGGCATTAATATTTCTGGTAAATTTCCTGGAACTTTCCAATGTTTTCCAAAATCTTCCAAATCCTGGAAAGATTACAAAATTGCAGGAATGTTTCCAGAAATATTCTGCCACTTGGCAACCCTAATTCTGTGTGGTTCCTAATGTGGTTGAGTGTTTTTTTTTTGTGTTTTGTTTTTTTTGAGTGTCACTTGTTGTTGCTTGGAGGTCACTAGGTTATTTGGGGTGGTTGCTAGGCTGCTATGCAGGTTTTTCTTTTCAGTGTTTTTTTATTTTTATTTTTTTCAGCCTGTCCTGTTTCTAGGGTCTTCTGGATGGTTGATTGGGTAATTTATTTTTTTTCATTTTTAGCATGTCGCTAGAGCGTCCCTTGTTGTTGCTAGTATATTTTGGGTGGTTGCCAGGCTTAATGTGTTCAAAGTATTTTAACATATTTCTAGGGTGTTCTGGGTCTCTGTGAATCAGTCATCTTAATTGCATTTATGCATTCGATTAGGTTCAGAAGGGGAGCATTTTTGTTCCAAGGAAACTTTTTTGTTTTTTTCTATCCCCAGGTCCTGGGCTGTTGTCACCCAGAGTTCCTGATTTACTTCATTTGGCTGCTGAAGTGAATGCTAGTCCTGTGGATGTGAGAGGGTTCTGCCCTGCTCAACACCACGGGAGAGTCTGTGTTCATAAACCATACAGCCGACTTCTGCTGGAGGAAATGAAGACGGCCTGACTCTGTCTTACAGCCTCTGGCTGCTGGTTTAAAGACATGGAGATACAATTAAAAATATATTAAACCAAAAAATAGTACTAGATCACTAGCATTCACAATTTTAGCTTCCATAATAAGATACATTTCTGAGTGAATGAGTCCTACTGATTGTATAAATATTGAGTAAAGCATTATGGGTGTTGTAGTTCCAGCTGATGTACTATGATGAGAAGCCAGGGCGGTTTAATTAAATTAGGTTTTTTTGGTTGTGAGTGATAGTTTTGCAGACTGCTTTTGTGATTTATGTTGCCGGGACTGGATTGAATTTCACACATGACTTTACTGGGGCACACGGGGCGTAATTACTCACCTAATCGCCTGTGAACGTGCAAAGCGGTAGCAGGAAAAACTGCAAACGGCTGAAAATGTGGTGAACATGCGAGTGCTGCCATCCCAGAGGACTCTGGTGAAATACAGACTGGTAACTAGTGTGTGAGAGAAAATGAGTTATACAGATAGAAGGGTAATGATGGCTTCAGTGTGGCTGAAGCATCTATTTCCAGGGAAAGTGTGTTGGCTGAGGACATGCTCAGCTGAAATGGGGATTCAATGTCTCAGGGAATTGTACAAAGCTTCAGAACCTTCCAAATCCATAATCAGACTGAATGTGTCAGTCAATTGGCCAGCCCAGACACATTTTCTTGATCGTTTCTAAAGGAGGCAGAACAATTTTTGAACACTGAGACTTCAGATATTGTCAATACATATATTATAATATACAAAAATACAATATATATGTATATAATTTTTTATTTTATTTATTTATTTATTTATTTTTTGCTAAAAAATATGTAAGGAATTAATTGACGACGGGCACACCTGAGGTGGTGATGCGGCCACGATGAATAATTTTTCTAATAATTCAACAAACCGAAGTCAATTATTCCGTCATTTTAAACCTAGTAACGGAGGCTTGAGCCGTTGATAACAGACTAATGCAGTTAATACAGTTAATAACTAAGTTCTAAGAGAGAGAGAGAGAGAGAGAGAGAGATTAACGTTACCTCTGTGAGTCTGTATGTCTCTCAATAGCGTTCGGCAGCAATGTCTCTAGTTATAGTGAAACTTTAAGTTTATTTTCTTCACGAACAGCGCCATTGTTGTTACCTCGCTTGTGAGAAGTCATGTAGTTTTTAAGTTGTTAAACTATGTTACTGATGATAAAATCGTCAAAGTAGCGCTAACAACATTAGCTCTTATGTTAACGTGTGTGCAAACTGTCTGTGAGGGAGAGAGAGCGGGAGAGATAGAGTATGTGCTTTCCGTACATAATAAAATGTGGCAATAACATGGACATGATCTGTCGTTTTTATCCTTTTGTTTACTATATTTATTTGTTTGGCCAGTGTCGTTGTGGGTTTTGATTATTTTGCTGTAAGGACCTTTGAAATAACTCAAATAATTTGGCGAAGTGATATGGTCATGTAATGCGGTCAAGACCTGCCTGGAACTACGTTCGTCATGCGTTTCCCTGAAAATAATTGCACACCTTAGAATGTTCGTCAGCCAATCAGATTCAAGCATTCAACGGCCCCGTAGTATAAATCTGTTTAAAATTGCCACCACAATGCTAAAATGTGTTTTTTTTAACATGTTGATATCCAGTTGCTTGGGTGTTTTGAGTTAGCCGAGGTTTTTTAAGATTTATTTTCGGCACTTTTTTTTTTTATAATTTTTTTTTTTTTTACTTTAGTATAGTATATACTATATAGGTTATAGGAGAATGTAGAAGTAGTCTTAGCCTCAGACATGAACACCCATGAGCACCCAGCCAGATCACGTTCAGATCACTGTTAAGACTGGCTATTGTAATATCAGCGACAGGTAAAATTATTTGCGTTAATTTCTGCACTCACTTACATAATGTTTTAATTACATATGTACCTTTATGGAAATTAAACACGGGTTTACTACAAATAAATAACTAAAGTAAAAGTAAAGTAACCACACATTAACATGGTTTTGCTATACTAGCTGTTTAGCTTCACCGTGGTTTTTGTGTGATTATGGTAATCAATCCGAATGACACGCAATGCACGCATACAGAGCGCGTGATCTATGAAACGGCCAGATGTCCAAAACAGACCCTCCCACCTCTGTAATAAACACAGAGATGTTAGTCCCATCCGAATTGGTACGCGTCAGGTGATAAGAATCAAAACTCAAACGTAGTTTAGAAAACTAGTCCCGTCCGAATAGGGCTATTGCTATGATGTTGAGAGTGGTTACCAGGCTGCTATGTGGTTGCTGTGGTGTGTTGAGTGGTTTTTAGCAGTTGCTAGGCAATTACTAGGATGTTAGCAGGCCATTATGGGGTGTTCTTGGTGTTTTTAGCTTATTGCTATGTAGTTGCTATGCTGTTTTGAGGGGTATGCAGGCAGTTATGCAATTGCTGTGATTTTAGCAATGTTTTTAGCACATTGCTATTCTTTATGTTTGCTTTGAGACAATCAAATTCATAACCAGAAGTCGGGTACAGTAAACAAAGGTGTATTTCATTTCAACAGTACCGTAGAGAAAGTGCATTTTATGTTTATTGTCCCATACTTTCAGTGCCCTGATATTAGCTACGATATTGTCTTCATAATGGCCCTGAAAAAGATTGGTCATTACCATCTGAGCACCGAGGCTCATTAAAATGAGAGAGCGGGACGATGATGGCATCACCGAGGGTCTTCAAGAAACACAATCACGACTCGTTCAGCTCCTCGTCCCCGCTGATGGTAATTGAAGTGACCCATGATGGCATGGAGATAGTGCTCTCTTCACTAAGGGTTTGTGTAGATGGGATCGTATTTGTGTCTTCTCGAGCGCTAGTATGAAGGGTGGACCGCACCACTTCTGGCTCTTATTTCAGCTGTAATTTTTCAGTGAAACCCCCATCTTTGCCATAATAGCGTCTGTGTTTTTCTTGCCTAGCTGATGATTGCGGAAGAACAAGGCCATTTGTGCAGATCCAAATTGACTCTGGGTTACATGATTTTGATGGAAAAAATACTGGGATGAAGTTTAAATTATGATGAATGTGTTTATTAGGACCTCAAGGAGATTTGCTGCTCAAGCTTTGTTGTTATCTATGGCGGTTTGTTTCTCGGCAAAAACAGATGGATGTGTTTGTGTTTTATTATGTTTGAATATGGACACAATAAATGACTCACAAGCGTCAGTCTTCAATTCAGTATGTCAAACCGACAACTGTTACCTTGTTGTGAACATATGGCCCGTGCAATTTGTTCATGACAACATGTAGGTGGTCAGCGTTGCTCATTCACAACAGATTTCTTGTCATTTAATGGAGTTTAATGTAAACAAAAAACATTAAGTATTATTTAAGATATACTAAACTGTAAATGTTAAAATTCTAAACATTGACTTAAACCTTTTAATTATTATTATTATTATAGAATTGTAAAGATTAAACTGTTAATAAAATTTGCTATGTTTGCTAGAGTGTTTTGTAGTCACTAGGTAGTTACTAGGGTGTAATAGGTGGTTGCCAGTCTTCTATGTATTAAGCGCACATAATTATATGAAAATACTTGATTATAATACAAATATTATTTGTATTAATAATGTGATTATTTAAAATATTGAATAATTAAATATTAAAATGAAGAAATTATTTAAAATGTGTTTAAAAATTACTACACATTTTGTTTTGTGAGGTTGCTAGGGTGTACTGGGAGGTTGCTATGTAGCAATTAAACTGTTCTATGTGGTTACTTGATGGTTGTTAGAGTATTATGGGTTGTTTTCAGGCTGCTGTGCGGTTTCTAGGGTGCTCACTGTGGTTGTTGGGAGTGTTCTGTGTTGTTGCTAGGTGGTTGTCAATGTATTCTTGGTGGTTGCTAGGGTATTATGGGTGGTTTTCAGGTTGCTACATGGTTTATAGTGTGTACTGCTGTTCGTAGGTGGTTGTTATGGTATTATGGGTGGTTGTTAGGCTGCTATGTGGTTTCCAGGGTATTCTGTTGTTACTAAGTGGTTGTTAGGGTATTCTGGATGGTTGTCAGGCTAATATGCAGTTACTATTGTGTTGTCTGTTGTTACTAGGTGGTTGTTAGGAGTGTTCTGTTGTTGCTAAGGTGTTTTGGGTGGTTGATAGGCTATTATGTGGTTTCCAGAGTATTCTGTTGTTACCAGGTGTTTTTTAGAAGTGTTTAGTCATTGCTAAGGTGTTTTGGGTGGTAGTCGGGTTACAATATGGCTTTTATAGTGTTCTCTGTTTTTACTTGGTGGTTGTTACGAGTGTTCTGTGTCATTAGTTGATTTTAAATGGTGTCAGGCTGCTTTGTGGTTTCTTTGGTTTTCTGTTACTAGGTGCTTGTTATGGTTTTCTGGGTTGGATGTCAGGCTGCTATGTGGTTTCTAGGGTGTTCTGTTGTTACTAGGTGGTTGTTAGGGTATTCTGGGTTGGTTGTCAGGCTGCTATGTGGTTTCTAGTTTATTCACTGTTGTTACTAGGTGGTTGTTAGGGTATTCTGGATTGGATGTCAGGCTGCTATGTGGTTTCTAGGGTGTTCTCTGTTGCTACTAGGTGGTTGTTAGGCTATTCTGGGTTGGTTGTCAGGCTGCTATGTGGTTTCTAGTGTATTCTCTGCTGTTACTAGGTGGTTGTTAGGAGTGTTCTATGTGGTTGTCAGTGTGCTATGAGGTGGTATGCTTCCCCTGCAGTAGAAATGGAGTGTTTTAGTTCATCAGTGTTCAGTGGGTAAACTCATATGTCCCGTGTGACTGTGTTTGATCTGTCAGGACAGCGAGCGAATAACATCACAGGCCTTTCAGGAAGTGACATCAGCCGATAATGACCCACAAATGGATCTGGAAGTGCAGTGTCATGTTGCTGAGACATGCTGACCGTAAGCGCTTACACCTTTTATTCGCAGGCATATTAAAGTGATATCGATCTGACAGATATTTAATATATTTAAATATGACAGAGAGGCTGTCCCGCTCAGACCGGTGAGGAAACCGTCTCTGTTTGGTGGATTCAACTGGGACAGAGTTGGCATAACTTGTAGGAGCTCTAAACGCTGACCGCAGCACTTTAAACTAGATTTACGAGCGTCTTTAGAGTGCGCTAACGTCGTTAGCATGCGCGGGACTCTTCCCTTTAGTGGAGGAGCTTTAGAAACCGCAGATTAGATGCAAAAAATCACTCTCCGTCTGTCAGATGTTATTTACGCGGAGATAAAAACAAGAAGAGGCACTCGATGCAGAACAATAGCGCTAAAGTCCCGCGCGAACGACACAATGCACAGAACGCAGCGCGCGGTCTTTCTCTCTGGTTCAATTGTGTTCCTTGTGCCGTTTGACTCTCCATGGGAAGGAAAGTTGTCAGCTTGACCTTTACTAGCAGCAGTCGTTATGCTATAGCTGAGTGATGGCGCGGTGGTTTCAGCACACTTGTTAAGCGAACACTTCTGTGTTGTTAATGGTGTTAGTGGTGTACTGACTGTGAGTGAAGGTCATATTCATAATGAAGGATAAATAAAAACTTGCCCAGCAGAGCTATGAACAATAACTCACTGTGCATCAGTTGCTATTTTTAGCATTGTTAAAATTCATTAATTATATATATTAAAAAAAAGATATTAGCTGCTGCTCAGTGAGTTGTATTTAAAGAAGGAAATAGGGGAGAGCGGGGCACAAAGTAACACTTTTTGACTTTCTCAAATTGTGTAAATCCACATGGGGTTCAGAGTATAATTTTTTTTATCCACAGTAATTTCACACTTGTCTAGTACAAATATGTCGCTTTGTTTCATAATTACAGCGTATACGTTTTTCTTTATTTACACTCAAATATTGGAAGTGAAATGTGACAACATGCCCCATAGGAGGGGTACATTGTAACATCTGAGGGGCATGTTGAAACATGACCATATGACAGCTTAAAATGTTATCTGATCTCATGGCAAAAATTTACAAGACAAACTAAAATATTTTGTCAATAAAACAAAATAATTATTTATTTCAAATAAAATAATGGCGATTTTTAAGAATTAAAAATAATCTGATTTTTGAGTTGGGAACCATGCTTGGGATGGTCCACATAAACGAGCCAAAATGCTTTACATGTCTTGAAATAATTATTTCTGAACATTAAACATTGACTGTCAGTCTTTATTCACATGTTTCTCGTCGTTTCTCATTAAAATGTATTGAAGTAAATAGTGTGAATTACATCGCCAATGTCATAGAATAGCACGGCTGGGCACTGCGCAACTGGAATTTAAAACCGTTTAGTGTCTTCTGCTAGTTATTGAAGCATTAAAAAAATAATTCAAACTGATAAATAACAGATTGGAGATTAAAATAATAGCAGATTTGTCTCATTTTAAATGAGTAATAAAAACTTAAAAATAAATGTTCCGCGATATCTTCAAAATACTTTTTAATTTTGGCTCACTTTTTTTCTCTATATAATGTTGATATGGTAACTAGTAAATACTGTAAATTTGGTTATGCTAACATGTGTGGAAATATTTAAACCACGTGTTTTACAACCTACCCCGTGTTACTTTGTGCCCCACGCTCCCCTACTGTCATTAATTCATACTTGTAAAATTTAAAATGTCACTATTATAATAAATCAGAAAAATAGCAATATGAATTTGTTTCTTTGTTTAATTGCATTTGTGCATTATAATTAGGATTCATTATTGATGACAAATCAACACATTTAAGACAGCATTTATGTGGTACAAAACATACATTTGATATATTTTCATAATTGTGTATTTTATATGTATATATTACATATAACATTTCCAAGAAATATCCCAGATTTGAAAAAAAAGTGGAATATTAGACTATTAATTTAAATAATATTATAATTTCGAATATTATTAATTTAAATCATTTTATTTAGAGTATTAATTTGAAATGTCAAAGTTATCTTTTCACAAAATTGTGAATGATAATAGCAGTAAATTCATTATTTAATATAAAATATTAAATATGTAAACATAAACTGTAGCGATGCCAAATATTACCCATTGTTTCTTTGTTTAATTGCATTTGTGCATTATAATTAGGATTCATTATTGATGACAAATCAACACATTTAAGACAGCATTTATGTGGTACAAAACATACATTTGATATATTTTCATAATTGTGTATTTTATATGTATATATTACATATAAGATTTCCAAGAAATATCCCAGATTTGAAAAAAGTGGAATATTAGATTATTAATTAAAATAATATTATAATTTCTAATATTATTAATTTAAATCATTTTATTTAGAGTGTTAATTTGAATATTTCATTCTCTCAATTTCACCAGAACTACATCTATATTAGCCAACTTATTATTATTATTTTTTTTTGTGTGTGTGTGTGTGTGTGTGTGTTGTGTATTTGTTTTTGTTTTGTTTTCAAAAAATAAATAAGACCTGAAATGTTTTCTCTTTGACCCTCGACCATAAAATTATTATTGACCTCTATTTTATTCTTCTAAACTTATGTCATTCTCAAAGTAATGGCAACTATTTTTGTTTAGCTAGAATGTTTAATATTTTTTTAAATATATATTTTAATATATATATATATATATATATACAGTGGGGCAAAAAAGTATTTAGTCAGCCACCAATTGTGCAAGTTCTCCAACTTAAAAAGATGAGAGAGGCCTGTAATTTTCATCATTGGTATACCTCAACTATGAGAGACAAAATGAGAAAAAAAAAATCCAGAAAATCACATTGTAGGATTTTTAAAGAATTAATTGGTAAATTCCTCGGTAAAATAAGTATTTGGTCACCTACAAACAAGCAAGATTTCTGGCTCTCACAGACCTGTAACTTCTTCTTTAAGAGGCTCCTCTGTCCTCCACTCGTTACCTGTATTAATGGCATCTGTTTGAACTCGTTATCAGTATAAAAGACACCTGTCCACAACCTCAAACAGTCCAACTCCAAACTCCACCATGGCTAAGACCAAAGAGCTGTCAAAGGACACCAGAAACAAAATTGTAGGCCTGCACCAGGCTGGGAAGACTGAATCTGCAATAGGTAAGCAGCTTGGTGTGAAGAAATCAACTGTGGGAGCAATTATTAGAAAATGGAAGACATACAAGACCACTGATAATCTCCCTCGATCTGGGGCTCCACGCAAGATCTCACCCGTGGGGTCAAAATGATCATAAGAACTGTGAGCAAAATCCCAGAACCACACGGGGACCTAGTGAATGACCTGCAGAGAGCTGGGACCAAAGTAACAAAGGCTACCATCAGTAACACACTGCGCTGCCAGGGACTCAAATCCTGCAGTGCCAGACGTGTCCCCCTGCTTAAGCCAGTATATGTCCGGGCCCGTCTGAAGTTTGCTAGAGAGCATTTGGATGATCCAGAAGAGGATTGGGAGAATGTCATATGGTCAGATGAAACCAAAATAGAACTTTTGGTAAAACTCAAAGAATGCTGAGTTGCATCCAAAGAACACCATACCTACTGTGAAGCATGGGGGTGGAAACATCATGCTTTGGGGCTGTTTTTCTGCAAAGGGACCAGGACGACTGATCCGTGTAAACGAAAGAATGAATGGGGCCATGTATCGTGAGATTTTGAGTGAAAACCTCTTTCCATCAGCAAGGGCATTGAAGATGAAACGTGGCTGGGTCTTTCAGCATGACAATGATCCCAAACACACCGCCCGCAACGAAGGAGTGGCTTCGTAGAAGCATTTCAAGGTCCTGGAGTGGCCTAGCCAGTCTCCAGATCTCAACCCCATCGAAAAGTTGAAAGTCCGTGTTGCCCAGCGACAGCCCCAAAACATTACTGCTCTAGAGGAGATCTGCATGGAGGAATGGGCCAAAATACCAGCAACAGTGTGTGAAGACTTACAGAAAACATTTGACCTCTGTCATTGCCAACAAAGGGTATATAACAAAGTATTGAGATGAAATTTTGTTATTGACCAAATACTTATTTTCCACCAAAATTTGCAAATAAATTCTTTAAAGATCCTACGATGTGATTTTCTGGATTTTTTTTCTCATTTTGTTTCTCATAGTTGAAGTATACCTATGATGAAAATTACAGGCCTCTCTCATCTTTTTAAGTGGGAGAACTTGCACAATTGGTGGCTGACTAAAAACGTTTTTGCCCCACTGTATATATATATTATCTTCATTTCATTTCACTAATGATTTTAATAATTTTATTTAATGATAAGCCTGTGACCGGTTGCATAAACGTCTTAAACTTTTATAGAAGCCATTGACATTGAGCTTTATTCTATTCTATTCTATTCTGTTCTGTTCTGTTCTGTTCTGTTGTGTGCTGTCTCTCTGGAGATGTGGTGTGTGTTTGTCAGTGATGGATGACGCTGAGGCGTCTGCTTGTTTGCAGTGTGGGGGTCAGTGATCTGCAGAAGGTTCTAGATCAGCAGTCTGGATCTGTATTTCCGTTCTCTGAGGGTCTGTTGGGTTTGTGTGGGTTTGGTCATTGCTTCCATCATCTTTCCCTGTAGTCCTTTTTTGTGTGTGTGCTTTCAGTGTGTGTCCTTTGGGATGAATCCTTGTGGGCATTTTACATTAAAGTACGGTAGATTGCACCAGCCCGCTGCACGCACACCCCTGCATCATCTATTTCTTGCCTTCGCGCCTTCCTTCCTGTCAAAACGCAGCATCCCACGGGGCAAAGAAAAGAAAGATTAAACAGAGTGAGGAAATAATTGAGAAAAAAAAAAAAATAAAATAAAGAGGTGCGGGAGAAAGAAATAGTGGAAGTTATTATATTAAAACATGAAAGGGAAATGAAAAAGAGGGGAAGCGCCGAATTCTGGAATGAATTTCACAACCGCGCCGGACTGATCATCTTGAGAACTTCATTCAGAGACACACATGTGAAATACTCACATTTAACAGCCATAATGTGAGGAACACTGAGATTTCAAAACAAAGCTCAAAACTATCACTTATTTAGCACAAATATGCTAGAAAAAACAGCTAAATCTTGTTATATGGACAAAATGTTTTTAATAGAAATAATTCATCCAGCATTTGCAGGTGTTCCGCTCAATTCAGTGTTATTTTAGTATTTATAACTAATGATGGGTTCTAGTAATATATTAGTTTTTTCCACTATTTATTTATTCATTTTGATTTTAGAAAAATATTATTATTATTATTATTGTTGTTGTTGTTTTCAGTTTTACAGTTAGTCATTTTAATGCTTAAACCTAAACCTATTTTATTTAGATGCCACATTTATGGCAACATTTTGTAATATTTGTTAAGGTAAAAAAATAAAAAATATTTATATATATATATATATATATATATATATATATATATATATATATATATATATATATATATATATATATAATTGTTATTATTATTATGTATTTATTTATTTATTTATTTTACTTGAATTTGAGCTATATTTTGTTAAACAAAAACGTTTTTAATAGTTTTTGTTAATGATAATTAACCTCCGGCTGGTTGCATAAACGTCTTAAGACTAGTTACTCATCTCTACAGTGTTTTATTTTATTTCAAATAACAAATGTTTCATTTTGTTACCTTAAAATAAATAACTGTTAACTGAAAAATAATAAAATCATAAGCATTCATTTTATTTCAGCTACTTGCCAAGGCAACATTTTTTTTTAGCTTAACCTGATTTACTAACAAAATAAAATAAAAACTGAAATAAAGATTTCTGTAATAAAATTCTCTCTCTCTCTCTCTCTCTCTCTCTCTCTATATATATATATATATATATATATTATTATTATTATCATTATTATTATTATTAATAAATTGTTAATAATAATAATGACAAACACAAGAAAATTACACTTAAATTGCACTTTTAATAATAACACTTATTACATTTGAAAACTATAATAGGATCTCAGTGATGCAAATATAACACTGCAGACTAGTTTTATGACAGTTTTTTTTATGCAACTGGCTCCTGGTTTAATTATCCTAGAATGACTCTGCTTTGCTTCAGGCCTCTTGAAATTTTTACCATTAGAGACTACCGCGGTACAACAAAACGCCAGATTCCCGCACAAGAACCGAACATTGTCAGTGTTTAAACGTGGAATTGCTTGTTCAGCCTGAAGTGACATCATAATCCCATTTAAAGAGGTCAAAGTTCAAGGTCCAGGATCTTAAAGCGCTCTTATGCCGTTCATTATGACATTATGTTTGGTTTTAGTTTGTGTACGAAACCGAGAAAACGGAAAACAACCAGACCTGCAAGGAAAGCAAGAAGGCAGGATTCACTGGCGGTCGAGCGAGGTGTGTCTCCTCTCAATGAAGTGTAATTGTCCCTGAGTGCCCTGAAATCACACGCTCATGTCTAAACTGTTATTTTCATTTGATCCTTTCGAGACGCGGCGTGTCTTAGACTCTCATCGCCGCCTGAACTTCGTAATTATGGTCAGCTCGGATAATTGTGTCCGTACTGACCTCCGGCCCATCTCACCCGCAAATCAAATTACATTTCTACACAGAAATCTAGAAATTCTGAACTGCATCCAAGACGAGCTGAGGCAAAACTAAAAGACGAGTGAGTCTGACACATTTTACTTCTGGAAAAGTGGCATGAAACAGGATATTAGAGGAAATGTTAAATTTGACACTTCTTCCTAACGTTCTTGTTAGAAGTTGTCCACACATACTAATAGTCAAAAGCTTGAAATAATTATTTTTATTTTTTCTATGAATCGTTCTTTTTAATTTGTATTTAACAAGATGATACATAATGGCGGTATTATTATTTAAACAATAATAATAATAATTACATATCCTCTTAATTTAAACCCTCACACTGAAAGAAATATAATATAAAAATAAATGCACACACCCTATATTCAACTGAGAGGCAGAAAAAAAAATTTAAAAATAAATAAATTAACAAACATTCCTTTCTCTAAATATGTAGCTTAAATAATTAATATTTTCTGTGTTTTTATGAAAAGTTTTGCTCAACAAGGCTCCATTTATTTGATAAATACATTTAAAACAGTAATACAATTCTACAATTACAATTTTAAATTAATTATCACTACTACATTACAATTTTCTATTTCGTCTTCAGTGTCACATGATCCTTCAGAAATTAATCTAGAAATTCTAATATAATGATTTGCTGCTCAAGAAACTTTTTTTTATCAATATTGAAACATGAATGAAAGAATATTTTATTACTGGAAAATATTACAATTTAGAATAAAATATTACTATGATTATATTAGACATTTCTATTGTAATAAATATTTCGCTCCAGTCCTTAGTGTGACATGATCATGATCAGAAATGATTGTAATATGATGATTTTCTGCTCAATAAACATTTTTATTAATGTTGAAACAGACAAACAAATCAATAAATAAATATTTTGATCAATTTTATGCATCCTTGAATAATAGCAGTATTTTTTTTTTTTTTTTTTTTTTTCATTTCAAATAAATGCTGTTCTTTTGAGCTTTCTATTCATCAAAGAATTCTGAAAAAAAAACGTTTCCGCAAAAAATATGAAGCAACACAACTGTTTTTAAAATTGACAATAATCAGAAATGTTTCTGGAGCAGCAAATCAGCATATAAGAAAGATTTCTGAAGGGTCAAGTGATCTGAAGACTAAAGTAATGATGTTGAAAATTTAACATTACAGGAATGAATTACATTTTACAATATATTCAATCAGAAAACAGTTATTTTAAATTTTAATAATATTTCTTAATTTGACAGTATTTTTGATCAAGTAAATGCAGACATGGTGAGCATAAGAGACTTCTTTAAAGGGGTCATATGATGTGATTTCAAGTTTTCCTTTCTGATGATTGTGCATAGATAAGATCCCTGAAGTTGCAAAGACTAAAGTCTCAAAACCAAAGAGATATTGTTTATAAAAGTTAAGACTCGTCCACGCCCCCTAAAATGGCTCATTCAAACACGCCCCCACATGTCTACGTCACGGGGTGGGGAGATTTGCAAAACCACCCAAATGCATACACAAAGAAAGAGGGCGGGACTTTTATTCTTGCTGTAGTGTTGTTGCCGACACCATGTCCTGGAGACGCTGTGTTTCGTTGTGAAAGCGAAACTACTTTGTTTGGGCTTCCAAAAGAGGACACAACTAGAAATCAGTGGTTAAGTTGTATTTACAACACTGTTCCAGAACAGTTCAACCAAATATTAGAGTGTGTGCACTGTGCAGAGTACTGTGCAGATGACTATTTCCTGAACCTGGGAGTAGCCAGCTATGCTCAAAGACTGTTTCTATAAAGTGGGGCAATTCCAACTTTGCAAGGACAGTCTGGCGCTTCTGACTCACAGCCTGTAAGTACATTTTCTTATTTAAAGAATTTGCCACTGACCATTCAAACGCGAGTTTTGAGCAGTGTAGAGTAGTTCTTGTTTGTCGTTTCTCCGATCACAAATGCAGACATGATAATGTTTATGCGCCACGATGCAATAGTATAAGTAACAGTATAAGGCATTACAATCAGTAATTATGTCCCCACTGGATGCAACAAATGCCTCATTTGTAATGGGGTTTATTTATTTTATTTTTTTGTGTCGTTGCGCCAGGACATTGCATCACAATACGGTAAGGGCCATAACATTTCCATCTCACGCTTGAAGTATTCGGCCAATCACAACACACTGGATAGCTGGCCAATCAGTGTACACCTCGCTTTTTGGAACGATGAGCTTTGTAAAAATTGACGCGTTTCAGAAAGGCGGGGCATAGAGGAGCAACAATAATGTACAGTATGTGGAAAATAATGTGTTTTTTTTAACCTTAAACCGCGTAAACACATTGCATTACACCAAATACACAAAATAATGTTCTTTTTAGCAATGTCATATGACCCCTTTAATAACATGAAGAAAAAAAAACTGTCATTCCGACATTTGGCCCATAGTGTATTTGTATTTGTCTTGCCCATGAACAATCGCTCTATATTTTGCGTCTATATTCCGGAGCGCACCGTTTGCAGCCCGAGCGATCCGTTCAAGAGCTCATCTAAAGTCTCGCAAGGTCCTTTTTCATTTCCCAACAAGAGCAATACCCGAGTCCTCGTTCAAAGGCCCGAGAAGTCAAAGCTCTGTTCAATAACCTCATATTCTCAAAACAAGCGGATTACACGCGACAGCGGCTTCTTTACCCGCTACAGATACATCTTCATTTCCAGCTTCCAGCTATTTTTACCCGTCCTCAGCTCTCGCTTATGCCCTCGCCGTTGGATCCCTGTACAATTACTCTCGTCTGAAGGATTGTGGCCGTTGCTTATTGCTTTTTAAGCATTGAGGAATGTGCAGGGATGATGCTCCGTGCGGGAATAGAGGTCTAGACGGAGGCCTCACCTCTCATATTGCATACTTATATTGCCATCTGTGCCTCGCGTTATCAAACGCCAACAAGAAAGACTTCAGCGACCCGAGTGGAAGTAGACGGCGTATTTAATTTGAGGAGATGAAAACAAGACCGTGGGGGGCGGAAGACCGTGCAGTTTGTTCAATATGCTGGACTATTTTAAGGTCCTGAGGACCATTTGAAATCAGGATTTTGTGTATATAATGGGGACTTCTTTCTTTCTTCCCTTTAATGGACAAAGGTATTTTGAATGGGGCAAATGTGAAAATAAAGTTACCCTGGAGTCCTTAGCATACGTTGCCTTGTTTTGCAGCATTTTGTCATGGTACTTGTTGTTTACTACTTGGGTATCAAACACACTTTCCTAAAATGTTCCTGTTGGGAGGTCTAGTTCATTTTAGGGAATCAGTTCATTCGTTTTGTGGGTTGTATATATAAATGATTTGAATGACTTGATTCTTGAATCACTTATTTGATTTTCAGATCACTAAGTTGATTCAAAACATTTCAAATCAAAATTATTCATTCATCAATCAGTGATGCATCTACTCATTGAGTAGATTTTATTTTAATTTTTACAGTTTTTATTTGTTTGTTTTGGCATTTATATTTGGTGTAAATTTCAGCTTTTAGCGTTTTTAGGTGCACTAAAAGGTAGTAACATTGAAGTTATATAACATTTTTTCATTTTAATATGTAATATTTGTTATAACAAATTGTAGAAT